>NC_052101.1:34616137-34916137 GCF_015852505.1 Tachyglossus aculeatus
ATGAAGTATGGATTGAAGTGGGGAGAGACATGAGGATGGGAGATCTGAGAGAAGGCTGATGCAGTAGTCCAGATGGGACAGGATGAGAGCTTGAACGAGCAGGGTAGCGGTTTGGATGGAGAGGAAAGGGCGGATCTTGGCAATGCTGCAGAGCTGAGACCAGCAGGTTTTGGTGACGGCTTGGATGTGAGGGGTGAATGAGAGAGCGGAGTCTCTCCGCTCTCTCTCTCTCTACGCTCTCAAAATTTGTATCTAAATTCTGTAACTGAAAATACAAACTCTAGCACAACTGGGAGTATTCTCGAGACCCAGGTGATAGCAATAAAGTTGGCAAAAATCTGATGTTAACATGCAGTAATATCGTTTTGTATTTTCTTTCAGGGGAGCTTGGAAGCTGTTACGTGTTCATTCTCTGCCAACATCCTTGTGAAGACATTCCCAATTTACTGAATGAGAAATTGAACCTCAGAGAAATCAAGGGACCCAACCCAGGTCACAAAACCTTTTGGCAGAGCTGAGTGAAGCACACAGGTCCCCTCACTCTCAGTTCAGCATTCTTCCCACTAGATTCCCCTTCCTCTAGACTGTAAGCTCATTACGGGCAGGAAAAGTGACTGCCACTTCTGCTATATTGTACTTTCCCAAGCACTTCGCACAAGTGCTCTGTACATCCTAAGTGCTGAATAAATAACACTGACTGATTGAGAGACTAGAATTTTCAACTGGAAGTATTTCGATATTGAGGAAACCCTGCCACTGCGGAACTGCTTCTGACTGGGCTCCTTGCTGAAATGAGGACTCGGGGGGAGTCCAGCAAGAAGCGCTGCCGCAGCAGTAACCATAACAGTAGTAGCAGCAGCCGCAGGAAAGACGAGAACCTGCCGGGGGCACAGCATAAAGTGGCCTGCATCCCCAGAAGCAGCAGGGGACAACAGGAGAAGCAAAAACAGTTTCATGTCTTAATGGCTCCAGCTGCTATGGGAGTGTCTGGGTGTGCAAGAAAATGTGGGCGTGAAGGGAAGAGCAAGGGATGGGTATAAAGGGAGCTGTACAGGTGTGCAGGGACTGGGGGTGGGGGGGGAATGTGTGCTTAAGGTGAAATTTTGAGACCAAGGGGACCGTCTCGATGCAAGGTTCAAAAATGCGGCTTTAGACTCTGCCAGATCAGCTCAATTTAAATTCAGAGCTTAGATCTCTCAAGGGAAAAGAACTGGGTTATGTTAATAGGAGTCATTTTTAAAAGAAGCATTAACTTTTTAATAAGCCACAGGATAAAGCCAGCATGAAATGAAATACAGCTATCGGCTGATCATCTACATTACACTGCTGGTACAGTTCAAAATCAGCTTTGACTTATTACCCTGTCTATTTGGTAATTTATTAATAAGCATAAGTTAATTTTCTGGAATTCAGAAGCTTTTGTTTTGGGAAGAATTCTTTCCCAATTATGTGTACTATTTAGATTTTATAAGATGCCGGTGAGTTAAAATTAAATTCTTGACTGTGAACTGAATAGAATCCCTTTCAGAAATAATGACATCACCTTGCTACATAAGTTGCTAGGGAATTCACTCCTAGAAAGCAACATTTCAGAAGGTACTTTTAGGAATGCTATTGGTTTGCTGCGTTTTCTTTTAAACAATAGCAATGTAAAAAGCTCCCAAAACGCAGTAAAATATTTACTTTGTACTGGAGTCGGTTACCTCAAATCCTTGCTGTAAAATAGTTCAGAAGTTATTCAATCAATAGGCTAAATGGGAAGCATTTAAAAAAAAAATCAAGATTCTTTTAAGGGCATATTTGATTTTAAAAACATGGTAACGGTAATCTGTTAAGACTACAAGTGAATGCTCACAATTAGTTGATAAAACCAAAACCCACACAGAACTCATTACAGTGTTTTTCATTTAGATGAACTCCACTGTACGTTCCTCAAAATGAGTCAATCAATACCTATTACTGTATTGTGTAACTCATATCTAGGAACTACTGTGGATTTAGCTTGAGATCCACAGTCATTGGCAACGCCTTCAAGTCGACAACACCTTCAGTGCTAGAACTGAACTGCGGACCTTAAAAGCAAGTCACCGCGCTACTCACCCAGGGATACTTAACGACCGAGAATCTAAAGGTGCTTTCCAATTATTAATTTACTAAACCTCACAAGTGAGGGAATATCAATCTCCAGTCAGATTTTATAAATGGGGAAACGATGCCAAGAATGCGAAGATGGCAGATAACTAGGCTTGGTCCATGAATCCCAAACCAGGGGATAGGTAACTCTTGGCTCTTGAACGAAAGCATTCAAGAGTAAAGGCTCCATTCCCTGTTAAATAAAAGCAAGTCTAAAAATCTCAGATTGACCACCTTGCTACCGATCGCGGTAGAATGTGGCAGTGTTTCTGCTATTGATGTTTGACAGCCAACCGTCTCCAAATTCTTTAGTTGTGTAGAAAAAATCTGTGAAATATCAACCAATAGGGAAAAAAAAAGAAAACTCAAAAAGAAGCTTGACTTCATTCTTCATTTAAAACGTCAGCATATCAATCGTTTGGGAGTGTCAGCTACCCTACAAAGTTCCTGGTAATGAATAGTAGGAAATGATAATTACATAAGCGCTTAGTACAGTGCTCTGCACACAGTAAGTGCTCAGTAAATATGATCAAATGAATTTAAACCTTGTCCCTCTTATCAACAGCCTTCATAACTGATTTTATGGGTCTCTGCCCTGTCTGTCAAAATATAACAGACGCTATTACCGTGGATCAATCAAGAGTATTTACTGAGCGCTTACTGTACGCACAACACTGAGGATGCAATATAATAGAGTGGATAGATGGTATGCAGAGCACTGGACTAAGCACTTGGAGGATGCAATACAATACATTTGGTGGACCATCACTGTCCACAACGGGTTTACAGTCTAGTGGGGGCCTTACTGATGCAAGAGCCATCTCCTCCGCAGCCCTGATAACATTTGAGTCCCTTCCTTGGGACCAGGTCCACTCTGCTCTTCCTTAGCAGGATTAATAATAATGATAGTATTTGTTAAGCGCTTACTATGTGCCTAGCACTGTTCGAAGCGCTGGGGTTCATACAAGATAATCAGGCTGTCCCACGTGGGGCTCACAGTCTTAATCCCTATTTTACAGATGAGGTAACTGAAGCTCGGAGCAGTGACTTGCCCGAAGTCCCACAGCTGACAAGTGATGGTGCCGGGATTAGAACCCACAACCTCTGACTCCCAAGCCTGGGCTCTAAAGTGGTTCTGATCACCAACTCAGCGTGGCTCTGTGGAAAGAGAACGGGCTTGGGAGTCAGAGGTCTTGGGTTCTAATCCTGGCTCCGTAACTTGTCAGTTATATAAAAAATAAGTGCTTAGTCCAGTGCTCTGCATACAGTCTGCACTCAATCAATACGATGGAACTGAATGAATTAGGGGAGGGGGGGAGGAAGGGAGGGAGGGAGAGCGGAAGGAATGACGGCAGGAAGGAAGGAAGGAAGGAAGGTAGGAAGGAAGGAAGGAAGGAAGGAAGGAAGGAAGGAGCCGTGTTGAGGCTGGACGGGGAGTGGGGATAATAATAATAATAATAATAATGATGACATTTATTAAGCGCTTACTAATAATAATAATAAGGGCATTTATTAAGCGCTTACTATGTGCAAAGCACTGTTCTAAGCGCTGGGGAAGTTACAAGGTGATCAGGTTGTCCCACGGGGGGCTCACAGTCTTAATCCCCATTTTACAGATGAGATAACTGAGGCCCAGAGAAGTTAAGTGACTTGCCCAAAGTCACACAGCTGACAATTGGCGGAGCCGGGACTTGAACCCCTGACCTCTGACTCCAAAGCCCGTGCTCTTTCCACTGAGCCACAATGCTTCTCTACTATGTGCAAAGCCCTGTTCTAAGCGCTGGGGGAGATACAAGGTGATCAGGTTGTCCCATGGGGGGCTCACAGTCTTCATCCCCATTTTCCAGATGAGGGAACTGAAGCTCAGGGAAGTGACTTGTCCAAAGTCACACAGCTGACAAGCGGCGGAGCCGGGATTAGAATGAGTCGGGACCGTCTCTATCTGCTGCCGGCTTGTACTTCCCAAGCACTTAGTCCAGTGCCTTGCACACAGTCAGCGCCCAATAAATACGACTGAATGAACAAGACTGTGAGCCCGCTGTTGGGTAGGGATCGCCTCTATCTGTTGCCAACTTGTGCGCTCAGTCCAGAGCTCTACACACAGACTAAATGAATGAACTTCCCAAGCGCTCAGTCCAGTGCTCTGCACACAGTCAGTGCCCAATAAATACGACTGAATGAATGAACTTCCCAAGCTCTCAGTCCAGTGCTCTGCACACAGTGAGCGCCCAATAAATACGACTGAATGAACAGACTGTGAGTCCGCTGTTGGGTCGGGGCCGCCTCTATCTGTTGCCAACTTGTACGTTCCCAAGCGCTCAGTCCAGTGCTCTGCACACAGTCAGCACCCAATAAGTACGACTGAATGAATGAACTTCCCAAGAGCTCAGTCCAGTGCTCCGCACACAGTCAGCGCCCAATAAATACGACTGAATGAATGAACTTCCCAAGCGCTCAGTCCAGTGCCTTGCACACAGTCAGCGCCCAATAAATACGACTGAATGAACAGTGAGCCCACTGTTTGGTAGGGACCGCCTCTATCTGTTGCCAACTTGTGCGCTCAGTCCAGTGCTCCGCACACAGTCAGCGCCCACTAAATACGACTGAATGAATGAACTTCCCAAGCGCTCAGTCCAGTGCTCTGCACACAGTCAGCGCCCAATAAATACGACTGAATGAACAGTGAGCCCGCTGTTTGGTAGGGACCGCCTCTATCTGTTGCCAACTTGTGTGCCCAGTCCAGTGCTCCGCACACAGTCAGCGTCCACTAAATACGACTGAATGAATGAACTTCCCAAGCGCTCAGCCCAGTGCTCCGCACACAGTCAGCGTCCACTAAATACGACTGAATGAATTAACTTCCCAAGCGCTCAGTCCAGTGCTCCGCACACAGTCAGCGCCCAATAAATACGACTGAATGAACAGACTGTGAGCCTGCTGTTGGGTCGGGACCACCTCTATCTGTTGCCAACTTGTGCGTTCAGTCCAGTGCTCCGCACACAGTAAGCGCCCAATAAATACAACTGAATGAACAGACTGTGAGCCCGCTGTTGGGTCGGGACCGCCTCTATCTGTTGCCAACTTGCGCGCTCAGTCCAGTGCTCCGCACACAGTCAGCGCCCACTAAATACGACTGAATGAATGAGCTTCCCAAGTGCTCAGTCCAGTGCTCTACACACAGTAAGCGCCCAATAAATACGACTCAATGAACAGACTGTGAGCCCGCTGTTGGGTCGGGACTGCCTCTATCTGTTGCCAACCTGTACGTTCCCAAGCGCTCAGTCCAGTGCTCTGCACACAGTCAGCGCCCACTAAATACGACTGAATGAATGAACTTCCCAAGCACTCAGCCCAGTGCTCTGCACACAGTCAGCGCCCAATAAATACGACTGAATGAATGAACTTCCCAAGCGCTCAGTCCAGTGCTCCGCACACAGTAAGCACCCAATAAATACGACTGAATGAAGAGACTGTGAGCCCGCTGTTGGGTCAAGACCGCCTCTATCTGTTGCCAACCTGTACGTTCCCAAGCGCTCAGTCCAGTGCTCCGCACACAGTAAACGCCCAATAAATACGACTGAATGAATAGACAGTGAGCCAGCCCGCTGTTAGGTCGGGACCGCCTCTATCTGTTGCCAACTTGTGCGCTCAGTCCAGTGCTCTGCACACAGTCAGCGCCCACTAAATACGACTGAATGAACTTCCCAAGCGCTCAGTCCAGTGCCTTGCACACAGTCAGCGCCCAATAAATACGACTGAATGAATACACAGTGAGCCTGCTGTTGGGTCGGGACCGTCTCAATCTGTTGCCAACTTGCGCGCTCAGTCCAGTGCTCTGCACACAGTCAGCGCCCACTAAATATGACTGAATGAATGAACTTCCCAAGCGCTCAGTCCAGTGAGTGCCTTGCACACAGTAAGCGCCCAATAAATACGACTGAATGAAGAGACTGTGAGCCCGCTGTTGGGTCGGGACCGCCTCTATCCGTTGCCAACTTGCGCGCTCAGCCCAGTGCTCTGCCCACAGTCAGCGCCCACTAAATACGACTGAATGAACGAACTTCCCAAGCGCTCAGCACACAGTGAGTGCCCAATAAATAGGACCGGGCGAATGCGGGGCTGGATCAATCAATCAATCGCATTTATTGAGCGCTTACTATGTGCAGAGAACTGTACTAAGCGCTTGGGAAGTACAAATTGGCAACATCTAGAGACAGTCCCTACCCAACAGTGGGCTCACAGTCTAAAAAGGGGGAGACAGAGAACAAAACCAAACATACTAACAAAATAAAATAAATAGGATAGATATGTACAAGTAAAATAAATAAATAAATAGAGTAATAAATATCCATCCGAATGCGCAGCTCGGAGAAATAGAGTGGCTCCCGTTACCCTGCTGTCGGCATCGTGGATCTGCCACATGTCTGCTGTGTGACCCTGGGCAAGTCACTTAACTTCTCTGAGCCTCAGTTCCCACATCTGTAAAATGGGGATTAAGATCATGAGTTACAGTCTACAGGGGGAAAAAGACGTTAATATCATCAATCGTATTTATTGAGCGCTTACTGTGTGCTGAGCACTGTACTAAGCGCTTGGGAAGGACAAATTGGCAACATCGAGAGGCAGTCCCTACCCAACAGCGTGCTCACAGTCTAAAAGGGGGAGACAGAGAACAAAACCAAACAGACTAACAAAATAAAATAAATAGGATAGATATGTACAAGTAAAATAAATAAATAAATAGAGTAATAAATATCCATCCGAATGCGCAGCTCGGAGAAATAGAGTGGCTCCCGTTACCCTGCTGCCGGCCTCGTGGATCTGCCACATGCCTGCTGTGTGACCCTGGGCAAGTCACTTAACTTCTCTGAGCCTCAGTTCCCCCATCTGTAAAATGGGGATCAAGACCGCGAGTTCCAGTCTACATGGGGAAAAAGACATTAATATCATCGATCGTATTTATTGAGCGCTTACTGTGTGCAGAGCACTGGACTAAGCGCTTGGGAAGTACAAGTTGGCAACACATAGAGACAGTCCCTACCCAACAGTGGGCTCACAGTCTAAAAGGGGGAGACAGAGAACAAAACCAGACTAACAAAATAAAATAAATAGGATAGATGTGTACAAGTAAAATAAATAAATAAATAGAGTAATAAATATCCATCCGAAGGCGCAGCTCGGAGAAATAGAGTGGCTCCCGGTACCCTGCTGCCGGCCTCATGGATCTGCCACATGTCTGCTGTGTGACCTTGGGCAAGTCACTTAACTTCTCTGAGCCTCAGTTCCCCCGTCTGTAAAATGGGGATCAAGACCGTGAGTTACAGTCTACAGGGGGAAAAAGACATTAATATCATCAATCGTATTTATTGAACGCTTACTGTGTGCAGAGCACTGGACTAAGCGCTTGAGAAGGACAAGCTGGCAACATATAGAGACGGTCCCTACCCAACAGTGGGCTCACAGTCTAAGAGGGGGAGACAGAGAACAAAACCAAACAGACTAACAAAATAAAATAAACAGGATAGATATGTACAAGTAAAATAAATAAATAGAGTAATAAATATCCATCCGAATGCGCAGCTCGAAGAAATAGAGTGGCTCCCGTTACCCTGCTGCCGGTGGATCTGCCACATGCCTGCTGTGTGACCTCGGGCAAGTCACTTAACTTCTCTGAGCCTCAGTTCCCCCGTCTGTAAAATGGGGGATCAAGACCGTGAGTTACAGTCCACAGGGGGAAAAAGACATTAATATCACCGATCGTATTTACTGAGCGCTTACTATGTGCAGAGCACTGGACTAAGCGCTTGGGCGGTACAAGCTGGCAACATATAGAGATGGTCCCTCCCCAACAGTGGGCTCACAGTCTAAAAGGGGGAGACAGAGAACAAAACCAAACATACTAACAAAATAAAATAAATGGCATAGATATGTACAAGTAAAATAAATAAATAAATAAATAGAGTAATAAATATCCATCTGAATGCGCAGCTCGGAGAAATAGAGTGGCTCCCGTTACCCTGCTGCCGGCCTCGTGGACCTGCCACATGCCTGCTGTGTGACCTCGGGCAAGTCACTTAACTTCTCTGAGCCTCAGTTCCCCCGTCTGTAAAATGGGGATCAAGACCGTGAGTTACAGTCTACAGGGGGAAAAAGACATTAATATCATCAATCGTATTTATTGAGCGCTTACTGTGTGCAGAGCACTGGACTAAGCGCTTGGGCGGTACAAGCTGGCAACACATAGAGACAGTCCCTACCCAACAGTGGGCTCACAGTCTAAAAGGGGGAGACAGAGAACAAAACCAAACAGACTAACAAAATAAAATAAATAGGATAGATATGTACAAGTAAAATAAATAAATAGAGTAATAAATATCCATCCGAATGCGCAGCTCGGAGAAATAGAGTGGCTCCCGTTACCCTGCTGCCGGCCTCGTGGACCTGCCACATGCCTGCTGTGTGACCTCGGGCAAGTCACTTAACTTCTCTGAGCCTCAGTTCCCCCATCTGTAAAATCAATCAATCAATCAATCGTATTTATTGAGCGCTTACTATGTGCAGAGCACTGTACTAAGCGCTTGGGAAGGACAAGTTGGCAACATATAGAGACAGTCCCTACCCAACAGTGGGCTCACAGTCTAAGAGGGGGAGACAGAGAACAAAACCAAACAGACTAACAAAATAAAATAAATAGGATAGAAATGTACAAGTAAAATAAATAAATAAATAAATAATAAAATGGGGATCAAGACCGTGAGTTACAGTCTACAGGGGGAAAAAGACATTAATATCATCGATCGTATTTATTGAGCGCTTACTGTGTGCAGAGCACTGGACTAAGCGCTTGGGAAGGACAAGTTGGCAACATCGAGAGATAGTCCCTACCCAACTGTGGGCTCACAGTCTAAAAGGGGGAGACGGAGAACAAAACCAAACATACTAACAAAATAAAATAAATGGGATAGATATGTACAAGTAAAATAAATAAATAAATAAATAGAGTAATAAATATCCATCCGAATGCGCAGCTCGGAGAAATAGAGTGGCTCCCGTTACCCTGCTGCCGGCCTCGTGGATCTGCCACATGTCTACTGTGTGACCTCGGGCAAGTCACTTAACTTCTCTGAGCCTCAGTTCCCCCATCTGTAAAATGGGGATCAAGACCGTGAGTTACAGTCCACAGGGGGAAAAAGCCATTAATATCACCGATCGTATTTACTGAGCGCTTACTATGTGCAGAGCACTGGACTAAGCGCTTGGGCGGTACAAGCTGGCAACATATAGAGATGGTCCCTCCCCAACAGTGGGCTCACAGTCTAAGAGGGGGAGACAGAGAACAAAACCAAACAGACTAACAAAATAAAATAAATAGGATAGAAATGTACAAGTAAAATAAATAAATAATAAATAAATAAAATGGGGATCAAGACCGTGAGTTACAGTCTACAGGGGGAAAAAGACATTAATATCATCAATCGTATTTATTGAGCGCTTACTGTGTGCAGAGCACTGTACTAAGCGCTTGGGAAGTACAAATTGGCAACATATAGAGACAGCCCCTACCCAACAGCGGGCTCACAGTCTAAAAGGGGGAGACGGAGAACAAAACCAAACATACTAACAAAGTAAAATAAATAGGATAGATATGTACAAGTAAAATAAATAAATAAATAGAGTAATAAATATCCATCCGAATGCGCAGCTCGGAGAAATAGAGTGGCTCCCGCTACCCTGCTGCCGGCCTCGTGGACCTGCCACATGCCTGCTGTGTGACCTCGGGCAAGTCACTTAACTTCTCTGAGCCTCAGTTCCCCCGTCTGTAAAATGGGGATCAAGACCGCGAGTTCCAGTCTACAGGGGGAAAAAGACATTAATATCATCGATCGTATTTATTGAGCGCTTACTGTGTGCAGAGCACTGGACTAAGCGCTTGGGCGGTACAAGCTGGCAACATATAGAGACGGTCCCTACCCAACAGTGGGCTCACAGTCTAAAAGGGGGAGACGGAGAACAAAACCAAACATACTAACAAAGTAAAATAAATAGGATAGATAGGTACAAATAAAATAAATAAATATTGTGTGTGTGTGTGTGTGGGGGGACACTGACGGTTTTCTCGATGTCCAGCTTGAGCTTCTTCTGGGAGATGCTCTTCTGGATCCTCTTGCTGAAGGAGGCGTTTCCTGCGGGTCGGAGGCAGCGGTCCCCGTCCTCGATGAGGCAGCAGGTCTGGCCGGCGGCGGCGACGGGGGGGACGGCGATGGCGGCGGCGGAGGGGATGAGGGCGGCGGCGATGGCGGCGGTCCCTTCCCGGCTGTCGTCCTCCGGTCCGAAGCCGTTCATCGGTCCGCCGTCCCGTCCCCCCGGCCCCGTCCGACGGGAGGGTCCCCGGGGCCGCGGCCGGGAGGCGGCCTCCCACCGCGCCCCCTCAGCGCGCCGTCATGGCGGCCGGCGCGACGCTCTCCTCAGCCGCCCTCCTCCTCCTCCCCCTTGAGGACGGCGGAAGTCCCGCCCCCCGCCCTCCCCATTGGCTGCCCCCGCGCGGTGGGCGGGGACTCCCGCACCGCCCCGCGCTCCCATAGGCCGGACCCGCTGTCCGTCGCCTCCCGGCCCCGCCCACCGAGCGCCCGACGACAGAAAGGGCGAGGCGGGCGGAGCGGGCGGGGGGCGCGCTCGCTTGTCGCCGGAATAATAATAATAATAATAATAATTAATAATAATAATAATAGTATTTGTTCAGCGCTTACTATGTGCAAAGCACTGTTCCAAGCGCCGGGGAGGTTACAGGTTTTTCCCACGGGGGGCTCACAGTCTTCACCCCCCCATTTTACAGATGAGGGAACTGAGGCACAGAGAATAATAAATAATAATAATAATAATAATGGCTCACAGTCTTCACCCCCCCCCCATTTTACAGATGAGGGAACTGAGGCACGGAGAATAATAATAATAATAATAGGCTCACAATCTTCACTCCCATTTTACAGATGAGGGAACTGAGGCACAGAGAATAATAATAATAATAATAATGATAATAATAATAATAATGATAATGGTATTTTTAAGCGCTTACTATGCGCAAAGCACTGTTCCAAGCGCCGGGGAGGTTACAGGCTTTTCCCACGGGGGGCTCACAGTCTTCACCCCCCATTTTACAGATGAGGGAACTGAGGCACAGAGAATAATAAATAATAATAATAATAATAATAATGGCTCACAGTCTTCACCCCCCCCCCATTTTACAGATGAGGGAACTGAGGCACGGAGAATAATAATAATAATAATAGGCTCACAATCTTCACTCCCATTTTACAGATGAGGGAACTGAGGCACAGAGAATAATAATAATAATAATAATAATGATAATAATAATAATAATGATAATGGTATTTTTAAGCGCTTACTATGCGCAAAGCACTGTTCCAAGCGCAGGGGAGGTTACGGGTTGTCCCACGGGGGGCTCACAGTCTTCAACCCCATTTTACAGATGAGGGAACTGAGGCACAGAGAATAATAATAATAATAATGATAATAATAATAATAATGATAATGGTATTTTTAAGCGCTTACTATGCGCAAAGCACTGTTCCAAGCGCAGGGGAGGTTACAGGTTGTCCCACGGGGGGCTCACAGTCTTCACCCCCCATTTTACAGATGAGGGAACTGAGGCACGGAGAATAATAAATAATAATAATAATAATAATAATAGCTCACAGTCTTCACCCCCCCCATTTTACAGATGAGGGAACTGAGGCACGGAGAATAATAATAATAATAATAATAGGCTCACAATCTTCACTCCCATTTTACAGATGAGGGAACTGAGGCACAGAGAATAATAATAATAATAATAATGATAATAATAATAATGATGATAATGGTATTTTTAAGCGCTTACTATGCGCAAAGCACTGTTCCAAGCGCAGGGGAGGTTACGGGTTGTCCCACGGGGGGCTCACAGTCTTCAACCCCATTTTACAGATGAGGGAACTGAGGCACGGAGAATAATAAATAATAATAATAATAATAATAATAGCTCACAGTCTTCACCCCCCCCATTTTACAGATGAGGGAACTGAGGCACGGAGAATAATAATGATAATAATAATAGGCTCACAATCTTCACTCCCATTTTACAGATGAGGGAACTGAGGCACAGAATAATAATAATAATAATAATGACAATAATAATAATAATGATAATGGTATTTTTAAGCGCTTACTATGCGCAAAGCACTGTTCCAAGCGCAGGGGAGGTTACAGGTTGTCCCACGGGGGGCTCACAGTCTTCAACCCCATTTTACAGATGAGGGAACTGAGGCACGGAGAATAATAATAATAATAATGATAATAATAATAATAATGATAATGGTATTTTTAAGCGCTTACTATGCGCAAAGCACTGTTCCAAGCGCAGGGGAGGTTACAGGTTGTCCCACGGGGGGCTCACAGTCTTCAACCCCATTTTACAGATGAGGGAACTGAGGCACGGAGAATAATAAATAATAATAATAATAATAATAATGGCTCACAGTCTTCACCCCCCCCCCATTTTACAGATGAGGGAACTGAGGCACGGAGAATAATAATAATAATAATAGGCTCACAATCTTCACTCCCATTTTACAGATGAGGGAACTGAGGCACAGAGAATAATAATAATAATAATAATAATGATAATAATAATAATAATGATAATGGTATTTTTAAGCGCTTACTATGCGCAAAGCACTGTTCCAAGCGCAGGGGAGGTTACGGGTTGTCCCACGGGGGGCTCACAGTCTTCAACCCCATTTTACAGATGAGGGAACTGAGGCACGGAGAATAATAATAATAATAATAATGATAATAATAATAATAATGATAATGGTATTTTTAAGCGCTTACTATGCGCAAAGCACTGTTCCAAGCGCAGGGGAGGTTACAGGTTGTCCCACGGGGGGCTCACAGTCTTCACCCCCCATTTTACAGATGAGGGAACTGAGGCACGGAGAATAATAAATAATAATAATAATAATAATAATAGCTCACAGTCTTCACCCCCCCCATTTTACAGATGAGGGAACTGAGGCACGGAGAATAATAATAATAATAATAATAGGCTCACAATCTTCACTCCCATTTTACAGATGAGGGAACTGAGGCACAGAGAATAATAATAATAATAATAATGATAATAATAATAATAATGATAATGGTATTTTTAAGCGCTTACTATGCGCAAAGCACTGTTCCAAGCGCAGGGGAGGTTACAGGTTGTCCCACGGGGGGCTCACAGTCTTCAACCCCATTTTACAGATGAGGGAACTGAGGCACGGAGAATAATAATAATAATAATAATAATAATAATAATAATAATAATAATAATAATAGTATTTGTTAAGCGCTTACTATGCGCAAAGCACTGTTCCAAGCGCCGGGGAGGTTACAGGTTGTCCCACGGGGGGCTCACAGTCTTCACCCCCCATTTTACAGATGAGGGAACTGAGGCACGGAGAATGATAATAATAATATTAATAATAATAATAATAATCTCACAATCTTCACTCCCATTTTACAGATGAGGGAACTGAGGCGCAGAGAATAATAATAATAACAATAATAATAATAATAATAATGATAATAATGGTATTTGTTAAGCGCTTACTATGCGCAAAGCACTGTTCCAAGCGCCGGGGAGGTTACAGGTTGTCCCATGTAGGGCTCACAGTCTTCACCCCCCCATTTTACAGATGAGGGAACTGAGGCACAGAGAATAGGCACAGGGCTCACACTGAGGCACTGAGGCACGGAGAAGCAGCGTGGCTCAGTGGAAAGATCACGGGCTTTGGAGTCAGAGGTCATGGGTTCGAATCCCGGCTCCGCCACATCTCTGCTGTGTGACCTTGGGCAAGTCACTTAACTTCTCTGAGCCTCAGTTACCTCATCTGTAAAATGGGGATTAAGACTGTGAGCCCGACGTGGGACAACCTGATCACTTTGTACCCCCCCAGCGCTTAGAACAGTGCTTTGCACATAGTAAACGCTTAACAAATGCCAACATTATTATTAATAATAATAATAATAATAATAATAACTAATAATAATAATCGCTTACTATGTTCAAAGCAATGTTCCAAGCGCCGGGGAGGTTACAGGTTGTCCCACGGGGGGCTCACAGTCTTCACCCCCCCATTTTACAGATGAGGGAACTGAGGCACGGAGAATGATAATAATAATATTAATAATAATAATAATAATCTCACAATCTTCACTCCCCTTTTACAGATGAGGGAACTGAGGCACAGAGAATAATAATAATAAATAATACTACTACTAATAATCGCTTACTATGTTCAAAGCAATGTTCCAAGCGCCGGGGAGGTTACAGGTTGTCCCACGGGGGGCTCACAGTCTTCACCCCCCATTTTACAGATGAGGGAACTGAGGCACAGAGAATAATAATAATAATAATAATAATAATAATAATAATAATAATAATCGCTTACTATGCGCAAAGCACTGTTCTAAGCGCTGGGGAGGTTACAGGTTGTCCCACGGGGGGCTCACAGTCTTCACCCCCCATTTTACAGATGAGGGAACTGAGGCACAGAGAATAATAATAATAATAATAACAATAATAATAATAATATTTGTTAAGCGCTTACTATGCGCAAAGCACTGTTCCAACAATAGTAATAATAATAATGGTATTTGTTAAGCGCTTACTATGCACAAAGCACTGTTCCAAGCGCCGGGGCGGTTACAGGTTGTCCCACGGGGGGCTCACAGTCTTCACCCCCCCATTTTACAGATGAGGGAACTGAGGCACAGAGAATAATAATAATAATTATTATTATTATTATTAATAATAATAATAATAATAATCGCTTACTATGCACAAAGCAATGTTCCAAGCGCCGGGGAGGTTACAGGTTGTCCCACGGGGGGCTCACAGTCTTCACCCCCCCATTTTACAGATGAGGGAACTGAGGCACAGAGAATAATAATAATAATAATAATAATGATAATAACAATAATAATGGTGTTTGTTAAGCGCTTACTATGCGCAAAGCACTGTTCCAAGCGCTGGGGAGGTTACAGGTTGTCCCACGGTGGGGGGGGTTTAACAGTCTTCACCCCCCATTTTACAGATGAGGGAACTGAGGCACAGAGAATAATAATAATAATAATAACAAGTGCTTACTATGCACAAAGCACTGTTCTAAGCGCTGAGGAGGTTACAGGTTGTCCCACGGGGGGCTCACAGTCCTCACCCCCCATTTTACAGATGAGGGTACTGAAGCTCAGAGAATAATAATAATAATAATAATAATAATAATAATAATAGCAACAATGATGGTATTTGTTAAGCGCTTCCTATGTGCAAAGCCCTGTTCTAAGCGCTGGGGAGGTTACAAGGCGATCAGGTTGTCCCACGTGGGGCTCACAGTCTTCATCCCCCATTTTACAGATGAGGGAACTGAGGCACATAAAATAATGATAATAATAATAATGGTATTTGTTAAGCGCTTACTATGCGCAAAGCACTGTTCTAAGCGCTGAGGAGGTTACAAGGGGATCAGGTTGTCCCACGTGGGGCTCACAGTCTTCATCCCCATTTTACAGAGGAGGGAACTGAGGCCCAGAGAATAATGATAATAATAATAATGGTATTTGTTAAGCACTTACTACGCGCAAAGCACTGTTCTAAGCGCTGGGGAGGTTACAAGGGGATCAGGTTGTCCCACGTGGGGCTCACAGTCTTCATCCCCATTTTACAGATGAGGGAACTGAGGCACAGAGAATAATAATAATAATAACAACAATAATAATGGCATTTGTTAAGCGCTTACTATACGCAAAGCGCTGTTCTAAACGCTGGGGAAAGACAAGGGGATCAGGTTGTCCCACGTGGGGCTCACAGTCTTCACCCCCATTTTCCAGATGAGGGAACTGAGGCCCAGAGAAGTGAAGTGACTTGCCCAAAGTCACACAGCTGACAAGTGGCAGAGCCGGGATTTGTAATAATAATAATAATAATAGTATTTGTTAAGCGCTTACTATGCGCGAAGCATTGTTCTAAGCGCTGTGGGGATACAAGGGGATCAGTTTGTCCCACGTGGGGCTCACAGTCTTCATCCCCATTTTAATAATAATGATAATAATAATTATTATTATTATAATGACATTTATTAAGCGCTTACTATGCGCAAAGCACTGTTCTAAGTGCTGGGGGGATACAAGGAGATCAGGTTGTCTCACGTGGGGCTCACAGTCTTCATCCCCATTTTACAGATGAGGGAACTGAGGTACAGAAAATCATTCATTCATTCATTCAATCGTATTTATTGAGCGTTTACTGTGTGCAGAGCACTGTACTAAGCGCTTGGGAAGTACAAGTTGGCAGTAATAATAATAATAATCATGATGGCGTTTATTAAGTGCTTACTCTGTGCAAAGTACTGTTCCAAGCGCTGGGGAGGTTACAAGGGGATCAGGTTGTCCCACGGGGGGGTTACAGTCTTCACCCCCATTTTACAGATGAGGGAACTGAGGCACAGAGAATAATAATTAATAATTGTGGTATTTGTTAAGTGCTTACTATGTGCCAACCACTGTTCTAAGCGCTGGGGGGATACAAGGTGATCAGGTTGTCCCATGTGGGGCTCACAGTCTTCACCCCCATTTTACAGATGAGGGAACTGAGGCACAGAGAATAATAATTAATAATTGTGGTATTTGTTAAGCACTTACTATGCCAAGCCCTGTTCTAAGCGCTGGGGGGATACAAGGGGATCAGGTTGTCCCACGTGGGGCTCACAGTCTCCATCCCCATTTTACAGATGAGGGAACTGAGGCCCAGAGAATAATGATAATAATAATAATGGTATTTGTTAAGCACTTACTACGCGCAAAGCACTGTTCTAAGCGCTGGGGGCATACAAGGTGATCAGGTTGTCCTGCGTGGGGCTCACAGTCTTCATACCCATTTTAATAATAGTAATAATAATGATGACGATGTCATTTATTAAGCGCTTACTATGCACAAAGCACTGTTCTAAGTGCTGGGAGGGAACAAGGTGGTCAGGTTGTCCCACGTGCAGGTCACAGTCTTCATACCCACTTTAATAATAATAATAATAATAATAATAATAATAATAATGGCATTTATTAAGCACTTACTATGCACAAAGCACTGTTCTAAGCCCTGGGGGGATACAAGGTGATCAGGTTGTCCCACGTGGGGCTCACAGTCTTCATCCCCATTTTAATAATAATAATAATGTCATTTATTAAGCGTTTACTATGAGCGAAGCACTGTTCTAAGCACTGGGGTGGATACAAGGTGATCAGGTTGTCCCACGTGGGGCTCACAGTCTTCATACCCATTTTAATAATAATAATAATAATAATAATAATAATAATAATAATGGCATTTATTAAGTGCTTACTATGCGCAAAGCACTGTTCTAAGCGCTGGGGGGATACAAGGTGATCAGGTCTGACGTGGGGCTCACTGTCTTCATCCCCATTTTAATAATAATAATAACAATAATAATAATAATAATAATAATAATGTCATTTATTAAGTGCTTACTATGCGCAAAGCACTTTTCTAAGCGCTGTGGAGGGGATATAAGGTGATCAGGTTGTCCCACGTGGGGTTCACAGTCTTCATCCCCATTTTAATAATAATAATAATGATAATGTCATTTATTAAGCATTTATTATGCACAAAGCACTGTTCTAAGCGCTGGGGGGGGATACAAGGTGATCAGGTTGTCCCACGTGGGGCTCACAGTCTTCACCCCCATTTTAATAATAATAATAATAATAATAATAATAATAATAATAATAATAATGTCATTAAGTGCTTACTATGCGCAAAGCACTTTTCTAAGCGCTGTGGGGGGGGATATAAGGTGATCAGGTTGTCCCACGTGGGGCTCACAGTCTTCATCCCCATTTGAATAATAATAATAATAATGATGGCATTTATTAAGCGCTTACTATGTGCGAAGCACTGTTCTAAGCGCTGGGGGGATACAAGGTGATCAGGTTGTCTCACGTGGGGCTCACAGTCTTCATCCCCATTTTAATAATAATAATAATAATAATAACAATAATAATAATAATAATGGCATTTGTTAAGCACTTAACTATGTACTAGTACTACCGAAGGTTCAGAGTCATCGCGTCAGTTGGGCGCCTAACCAACCATAATATGGATGAAGTGGATTCGTGTAGGATGGCAAGGAAAGCTGAAGTTCTTAAAATCTCTAGCATTTACATGGGAAAAATCCACTTGACTAAAGCACCACCAGGGAAAAATTAATGTGCCAATCAGTCATTCAATCCATGGTATTTATTGGGCGCTTACCGTGTGCAGAGCAGTTTACTAAATACTTGGGAGAGTACGCTGCAATGGATAAGCTTGCAATAAGCTTACAGTGTCCAGCTAAAACCAAGCCCGATACCTTCTTCCCAACTCTTTAATCGCTGTCATTATCCTAGTCCCTTAAGAGATCCTCTTTCTGATTAACCTCCTCCATCCAACCTATTAGAATCAGTCAATCAATCAATCGTATTTATTGAGCGCTTACTGTGTGCAGAGCACTGTACTAAGCGCTTGGGAAGTACAAATTGGCAACATATAGAGACAGCGCCTACCCAACAGTGGGCTCACAGTCTAGAAGGGGGAGACAGAACAAAACCAAACGTACTAACAAAATAAAATAAATAGAATAGATATCTACAAGTAAAATAAATAAATAAATAGAGTAATAAATATGTACAAACATATATACATATATACAGAATGTGACCTCATAGAAAGAGCACTGGGCCCGGGAGCCAGAGAACCTCGTTTGGGATCCCAGCTTTGCCACTTGCCTGCTGGGTGACCTCGGGCAAGTCACTTAGCTTCTCTGTGCCACAGTTTACTCCTCTGTAAAATGGGAACTCAATACCTGTTCTCCCTCCTATTTGGACTGGGAGGTCAAAGAGGGACAGGGACTGTGTCCGACCTGATTATCTTGTATCTTCCCCGGTGCTAGACATAGACCAAGCACTTAACAAACACCACTGTTAACGAACACCACCATTCCCAAGTCCTACCTGTTCTCCCTCAGTGGTATTCCGTAAACCCATCTCCTTTTCCCCATTTTCACAGTCCCTGATGTAGTTTTCTTAGTCTAGGTGTTAACTTCAGGATCGCTTCCCTGCTGGATTTCTTATCTCAACCTCTTTCAACTCCACTCTACCCCATTCGCAGAAGCAAGAATCATCCTCACGTCTAAAGAATATTCTACTCCATCACTCCCGCTTCTCAAGAGCTTCCTAGTCGGGAAAAGGAGAAGAAAGCATCCAGCAGAGCAACCTTGGGACTAGTCTATGTCCCGTAGCTTGTGTCGCTCAGTCCGTGGGTGATTTTCATCTAGTTACTTCCAATCAACGTGGGTCAGATGAGCATCAAGCTCCAGTATTTCCTTTATACTTGGTCCTTCCAGCTGTGGAAAAGGAAGCATTTCCTCTCTTGGAGCGGAGAGTTATGCCATCTGGAAGCAGTCATTCAGTTGTATTTATTGAACACTTACTGTGTGCAGAGCACTGTACTAAGTGCTTGGGAGAGTACTCCATCCAGGCAAATCTAATTGCTGCAACTTGCCCGTGACTCTCCCATTTGCATGCGATTGCAAGCATCCTCTGCTTCCTCGTCTTCACCGAAACAGTCCCTTTCTTCCTTTAAACCTCTACTGAAAATCTGTCTCCATGAAGCTTTTCTTGATAAACCTCACCTGGCTCCAATCACACTGGAGATGTCAGTCACTCCTTGAAGCTTAAATGTATTTCCACAAATACATGACAAATAAATCTACATTCATTCATTCATTCAATCATATTTATTGAGCTCTTACTGTGTGCAGAGCACTGTATTAAGCACAGTACAATAATAAAGAGTGACATTCCGTGCCCAATATATTTCTGCAGTCGGTGTATTTATCTTTCTGCTTTTTACTTCTTTGGGTTCAATATTTATAAATTTGTGTCTTTTTCTCTGCTCTGACTCCCACTGTTAGATGTCAACTCTTTCTCAGTAATCCAAAGGTGTCCGGTTCGGTATTTTGCACATAGAGATGGAACTCACTGAGTAGGGCCGGATTGGGTTTTACTCAGGTGCTCGCACTCCCGCGGCGGTACATTGCAATGCTGCAGAATGGATGGACACAGTCACTTTTCTGCCTCAATGGGCACATTTCGTGCCACCTAGTTGGGTAGTGGCTGTGGCAGCAATAGAAGAAATAAGGGCTTGGGAGTCAGAGGACGTGGGTTCTAATGCTGGCTGCGCCACTTGTCTGCTGTGTGACCTTGGGTAAGTCACTTAACTTCTCTGTGCCTCGGTTACCTCCTCTGTAAAATGGGGTTTAAGACTGTGAGCCCGTGGGACGACCAACCTGGTTACCTTGTATCTACCCCTGCGTTTAGTGCTTGGCACTTATCATCATCATCATCAATCGTATTTATTGAGCGCTTACTATGTGCAGAGCACTGTACTGAGCGCTTGGGAAGTACAAATTGGCAACATATAGAGACAGTCCCTACCCAAGATTGGGCTCACAGTCTAAAAGGGGGAGACAGAGAACAAAACCAAACATACTAACAAAATAAAATAAATAGAATAGATATGTACAAGTAAAATAAATAAAAGCAGTAGAACAGAGAAATGCTTTACGTTTTGATTTCATGACCCAACTGAAAGCTTACGATCAGTGGGAAGTTTCGCCGCCACTACCTTGCTATTATAGATCACCTTGGCCCGGAGAACACAAAGTAGCATGCCAACACCAAAAGTCCCGTCCAGAAAGTACCGAAGAATTAATAAAGTAAGAAAAAGGCACATAGTAAGCGCTTAACAAATACCATTATTATTATTATTATTATTATTATTTCAAGCCAATGACTGCCGGTGTCTATGTTCACAATTTCTCCTCCCCTTCTGCAGTTATGGTATGGGTTGCTATTTCACTCTGCATAGCTTTGCCGATGAACTTGGATGGTAACTTAGGAGGACTAAGCCCTCCTTTCCTCTTCGCCCTCTCCTTTCTGCATCACCCTGACTTGCTCCTTTCATTCACCGCCCCCTTCCCAGCCCCACAACACTTCTGTCCACATCTGAAATTTGTTTATTTATATTAATGGCTGTCTCCCCCTCTAGGCTGTAAACTTGCTGTGGGCAGGGAATGTGTCTATTTATTGTTATATTGTACTCTCCCAAGCACTTAGTACAGTGCTCTGCACACAGTAAGTGTTCAATAAATACGATTGAATGACTGAAAATTGCTGCTTCCAGATGGCATAACTCTCCGCTCCAAAAGAGGAACTGCTTCCTTTTCCACAGCTGGAAGGATCAAATATAAGGGAAATACTGGAGCTTGATGCTTTGCTCATCTGACCCACGTTGATTGGAAGTAACTAGATGAAAATCACCCACAGACTGAGCGACACAAGCTACGGGACATCGACTAGTCCCTAGGTTGCTCTGCTGGCTGCTTTCTTCTCGTTTTCCTCGTTATTGCAATTTTCATTTTGCCCTCGATTTCAGGTTGGGCAAGGCAAAATCCAGCCCATAAATTGATTTGCTCCGGCCCACAGCGCTGGACCGGGGCCACCAGTTGATTTACAGAAGCAACATTTCCTCCTGTGGCATTTCCTCCGGGCCGCAGTACGTCACCTCCCTTTGCTACTGTTCTCGGTTGCTGCGGCAGGGGATTGTCGATTGGATCCATCACGGGCGAAAGAGCCGTTGCTTTGGTCTTTCAAAGCCCTTTCCCCTCTTCTCCCCCCCATCCTTTTTTTTAAATTGGTATTTGTTAAGTGCTTACTATGTGCCAGGCACTGTACTAAGCGCTGGGGTGGATGAGTTAATCGTGCCCCACCTGGACACAATTAATCCCCATTTTACAGATGAGGTCCCTTTATTCATTTAATGTCCATCTCCCCCTCTGGACTGGCAGCTCATTATGGGCAGGAAACCTGTCTACCAACTCTATTATACCGTATTCTCCGAAGCGTTTAGCAAGCACATAGCAAGCATTCAATAAATACACTTGATTGATTGATTGATTGATTAAAGAGTCTTGCTCCATCAGTCAATCAATCAATCACATTTATTGAGTGCTTACTGTGTGCAGAGCACTGTACTACATGCTTGGGAAGTACAAGTTGGCAACATATAGAGACAGTCCCTACCCAACAGTGGGCTCACAGTCTATAAGCTCAAGGTCACTCAAGATCCCCTCCATCTATTCTCCCACCATGGCAGTCACCTCGTGGAAATGGAGTATAAAATGGAGTAAGTGGCCTGAAGGCCAAAATATTTACCCTTTCCAGTTTTCCCACTCTCCTGGGAGTTGCAGGGGCTTTTTCCAGTAGTATCCACCATACGGAGTGAAAGCCCACAAGGTGTTCTGAGCTAGGTGCTTGGGAATAGGCAGACGGCAAAGAGACCCAATTCCTGCTCTCCTGTTGCTTACAATCAAATAAGAGCAGGAAGACTGACAAACCAACACCAATATGAAGAGGTGTGCATGTACAGTCTACGCATCAATGGCAAGAACACGATGAGGGCAGTGGGATGGTGGATGGGGGGGCATGAGAGAGTCAATAGGGAAAGTCTTTCTTGCTTTCTCGTTAATAGGGGATGGCTTAGGCTCCATCTTGTAAATGCTTAACTTTCTTGTCGGTTTTCCGACCTCCGTTTCTGATGCCAACTTGTCCCCGGAATGGCTCCACCACTGGGGATCCTGCTCAGGGTCTTCAGGCTTCGGGAAGTAGGGGATCCCAGACGCTCCTTCTGCTGTTGCTCTTGGGAACTTACTTTGAACCTAGCCAGTCTCTCAGCAAGTCTCTATTCAGGGACTTTGTCACATTTACTGTTGCTTTCATTTAGCCGGGCCTCTCCAGGGAGCTCAAAATGCCATACAGGGTTTTTTGTTATAATGTAATTAATGTTTTCAGCCCCGCTTGAGTCTGGGGGCTAATCATCTCCAACCGCAATTCTTCGTGAGTAAGAATGATTTTTTTTTTTTCCACGTGGGAGCTGTTCACATGTTTCCTTTGGCTCATCAGGCCCATCTGAGGCCAGCAGGGAAGCAGACAGGCAGCTGGAGGAAACATTCCTGGACGGGTTCTCAGTCTGATGCTTCTCAGTCCACGATGCGGTATTTATTGAGCACTTACTGTCCATTTTCTCCTTCCTTTTTCACAGAAAAGAGGAAACGGAAGCATGAGGAAGTTTGGCCTAGGCCAAACGGAGCTGGTGACCCAGCTGAATCCGGAATCTAGGGCTTGTGCTTTCCAAGCCAGGGCTCTGTTGTTTTATTGGCAAAGAGCGGAGTTTTTAATTTAGAAAAAGCAATCTCTCCCCTGAACAACCGCCCTCATCCTTTCTCCTCTCCCCTCACCTCCCCCCCGCCTTTCTTGGGAGCTGGCATAGGATCTGACAAAGCCGCATTTCAGAGCTGTGCTTGGAACAAAGGCTGCAAAGTTGCTAAGAAACCTGCCTTCCTGAGATTGAGTGCTTTTGTCTTGGCCGCATCATCCGAGAGAGTATCCCGGGCATCCGGCCTGCGAGGAAAAGAGCCCATCGGCGGGCTCGGCTGTCTCCGAGAGGCGACTTCCACCCTGCTTTCGGGAGCTTCCCGGGGTCGGCCTTCTCTCATTTTGACCCTCTTGCCTTTTTGGGGGTCAGGGTCAAAACGGAGGCAGGGCTGCCAAATGGACAGATGTTGTTGGAGCTGGGGGAAAGAGAGGAATGTGACACCTAGCCACGGAGATAGGAGATCTACTGTTTCATCAAAGGCGCGAGTGCGGGGCACGCTCGGCCTCTCCGGAAACCACTCGGTGTTAGGCGGACAGAGCCGAGCGGACTGCAGAAATGAATCTGTCTGAGCTTCCGGGGTTAAAATGGATTGCTGTTAACACAACGAATCAATCAATCAATCAATCGCATTTATTGAGCGCTTACTGTGTGCAGAGCACTGTACTAAGCGCTTGGGAAGTAGAAGTTGGCAACATATAGAGACAGTCCCTACCCAACAGTCTAGAAGTCACAGTCTAGAAGGGGGAGACAAGAGAACAAAACATATTAACAAAATAAAATAGAGTAGATACGTACAAGTACAATAAATAAATAGTTACCTTATCTGTAAAATGGGCCTGAAGACTGTGAGCCCCAATGTGGGACAACTTGATCACCTTGTATCCCCGCGGCGCTTGGAACCAATCAATCAATCAATCAATCGTATTTACTGGGTCTAGTGCGCCCAGGCAGATGTGGGAGTAGCCAGTAGTGGAAGAAAATGATTCTCACCCGTGGAGACCCAGGAAAACAATTTGGGTGGAGATAAGATACAAAGCACGGGAGCTCCGCTCCCCTCCCTGGCCCCCTTCTCCCCTACTGAGGGAGGAAGCCAAGGCAGTGCTGGTAAACTAAGGCAGGCTTTGTGGTGAAGGCTCAACCGATGAGAGACTGGAGAGTCTTTTTGAGTAAGAGAAACCGGTTCCAGTCCTTTATTAGAGTCCTAACCAAGGTATCCCTCCTCCCCGCAATTGTATCTCTCTCCAATTATGACTTGAGAAGCAGTGTGGCCCAGTGGGAAAAAGCATGGGCTTGGGTATCATTAGGACCTGGGTTCTAATCCCAGATCGGCCGCTTGTCTGCTGTGTGACGCCTGGCCCAGTAACTTCACTCCTCTCCGCCTCTGTTACCTCATCTGTGAAATGGGGATTGAGATCGTGAGCCCCTCATGGGACAGGGACTGTGTCCAAACCGATTTGCTTTATATCCACCCCAGTGCTTAGTACAGTGCCTGGCACATACTAAGCCCTTAACGAATGCTACAATTATCATGCTTCTTCAGTACCTAGGCTAAATTCCATGTTTTTGAGACGGATGTTCGCAGTGGCCTTTTTATAAGATCATTTTATTCTCCGAGTGTACCGATGACCTGTTCCCTGTAAAAACCAAGCTTAGAAATGTCACAGGGCATCTGTTTTTGGGTCGGTGTAGAGTTCTAACCCAGCTCCAGTTGGAGTCACAGTACGGGGCCTGGCATGACCAGGGCCAGCTTCAGGCAGGGAAAAATTGTGACCCCGATATCTATAACGTGTGAGATGTTCAGTCAGGTGTGCAGCTCCAGACTGTAAGCTCACTGTGGGCAGGAAAAGTGTCTGTTCATTGTTGTTCTGTACTCTCACAAGTGCTTAGTACAGTGCTCTGAACACAGTAAGTGCTCAATAACTACATTTGAGTGAATGAATGAATGAATGAATGAAGGTCCATCCCTCCTCCACTTGCTTCAGGGCCACTGCACTCCCCTCCCCAGTCTATGATGATGATGATGATGATAATAATAATGATAATAACTGTGATACCCTCCACAGTCTATGATGATGATAAGAATTGTCATAACTAAGGACTTACTATGTATACTAAACTCTGAGTAGATACAAGACAATCACGTTGGACAGTTTCTGTACCACATGGGCCTCACAGTCTAAGTAATAATAATAATAATAATAATAATAACAATGGCATTTGTTAAGCACTTACTATGTGCAAAGCACTGTTCTAAGCACCTGGGGGACACAAGGTGATCAGGTTGTCCCACGTGGGGCTCACAGTCTTAATCCCCATTTTTCAGATGAGGTAACTGAGGCTCAGAGAAGTTAAGTGACTTGCCCAAGGTCACACAGCCGACATGTGGCACAGCAGGAGTCGAACCCATGACCTCTGACTCCAAAGCCCGTGCTCTTTCCACTGAGCCACGCTGGAGGGAAAACAGGCATCGAATCTCAGTTTTATTGATGAGGAAACCGAGGCCCAGAGAAGTTAAGTCACTTGCCTGAGGTCACGCAGTAGGCAGTGGGGGAGCTGGGATTAGAACCCGGGTTTTCCGACCCTTAGGCCCATACTCTTTCCAACAGGCCAAGCTGCTTCTTGTTAATATAGGTGATTTGGACAGAGGGAAGCTGGGGACTTCCAAATCTTTAACAGCTACCAATCTCTCCCACGTGCCTCAGAAGGTGCACCCTGAGGCCTCTGGAGTACATCAATATACGTAAATCAATAAAATCGATAAATAGCAGACATATTTTACTTGTAAATATCTATTCTATTTATTTCATTTTGTTAATATGTTTGGTTTTGTTCTCTGTCTCCCCCTTTTAGACTGTGAGCCCACTGTTGGGTAGGGACTGTCTCTAGATGTTGCCAACTTGTACTTCCCAAGCGCTTAGTACAGTGCTCTGCACATAGTAAGTGCTCAATAACTACGATTGATTGATTGATTGATTGATTGATTGAGTAGCCTTGGGCAGGGCACAGACATTCCCTACTGGTCCCCGGATTCCATTCTGAGTGGCCACCTTTCATTTATTCATTCAACTGTATTTACTGAGTGCTAACTGTGCGCAAAGCACTGTACTAAGCGCTTAGGAGAGTGCAACAATAAACAGACACAATCCCTGCCCACGACAAGCTGCTGATGGCAGGGGGGATAGGCTCCGGAGATGAAACCTTTTCAGATCAATCAATCAATCAATCGTATTTACTGAGCGCTCACTGAGGGTAGGCCACTGTACGCACTTGGGAGAGCACAATATAGAGATGTTAGCACTCTTGACGTCCGAACGGAAGGGGCTGGTCACCCATCGTAGAGGAGTTTCAGTCCACATTGCGAGGGAAATTTGAACGCGGCATTGCTTGGTGTGCCCTATCATTCAGTCGTATTTATTGAGCGCTTACTGTGTGCAGAGCACTGTACTAAGCGCTTGGGAAGTACAAGTTGGCAGCATCTAGAGACAGTCCCTACCCAACAGCGGGCTCACAGTCTAGAAGGGGGAGACAGGCAACAAAACATATTAATAAAATAAAATAAATAGAATAAATATGTACAAATAAAATAGAGTAGTAAATCTGTACAAACATATATACATATATACAGGTGTATATATGCAGTATATATATACATATATACTGAATGGTGGGTCCTATCAGTCCCAGCAGGGCTCTGCCAAAACACGGCCAGGGGGTAGATGCCCAGGGCTAGAGCAGGGGCTCTGATGTTCACAAGGTTTTGGAAATAAATTCAAAAGGGGATGAAGGGGAGGAGAGGAGGCCCAAGCAGTTCTATCCTGTCATGGGTTTCGGTTTCGGACATGCTAAAACTGGTTCCAAAGCATTATCTGTGAAGACAAGCTGTTTCCCTGAACCTGGGGTGCTTGAACTCAGGCAGCAGCAATAGTTAGCAGGCCGCAGGCTCCATTCATTCATTCATTCATTCATTCATTCATTCAATCATATTTACTGAGTGCTTACATGTCTTCCTCCTCTTACCAGTCAGCCCCCAAACTCCGCTCCTCTGCCGCTAACCTCCTCACCGTGCCTCGTTCTCGCCTGTCCCGCCATCGACCCCCGGCCCACGTCCTTCCCCTGGCCTGGAATGCCCTCCCTCTGCACATCCTCCAAGCTAGCTCTCTTCCTCCCTTCAAAGCCCTACTGAGAGCTCACCTCCTCCAGGAGGCCTTCCCAGACTGAGCCCCCTCCTTCCTCTTCCCCTCCTCCCCCTCCCCATGCCCCCCGCTTCCCCCCCAGCCTTACCTCCTTCCCCTCCCCACAGCACCTGTATATATGTATTTATGTTTGTACAGATTTACTACTCTATTTATTTTATTTGTACATATTTATTCTATTTATTTTATTTTGTTAATATGTTTGGTTTTGTTGCCTGTCTCCCCCTTCTAGACTGTGAGCCCGCTGTTGGGTAGGGATCGTCTCTATATGTTGCCAACTTGTACTTCCCAAGCGCTTAGTACAGTGCTCTGCACACAGTAAGCGCTCAATAAATACGACTGAATGAAAGTAAGAAGGAGAACAGGAATTTAATCCCCATTACATGGGGAAAAATCGGGAGGGGAATTAGCTCAAATGGTAGAGCACTCGCTTAGCATGTGAGAGGTAGCGGGATCGATGTTTATTTTAGACTGTGAGCCCACTGTTGGGTAGGGACTGTCTCTATATGTTGCCAATTTGTACTTCCCAAGCGCTTAGTACAGTGCTCTGCACATAGTAAGCGCTCAATAAATATGATTGATGATGATGATGATTACACAGATGAGGAAAGTAAGGCACAGAGAAGTTCAGTGACTTGCTCAAAGTCACACAGCAGGCAAGTGGCAGACCAGGGATTAGAACCCAGGCCCTCTGATTCCCAGGCCCACACTCCTTCCTCTAGGTCATGCTACACAAGGTACCTGTATTTTTGTTTTCTTAATTGCAATTTTCACTGTATTGGGCTGCAGTACAATACCAGTACAATAGAGTTAACAATATTGCCACAGATGCCCAGAAGGTAGCTCACCTTGGGGATTTTGCCGTTGCGAACGTGAGACAAAGTGCTTTTTTTGTCAAAATGAGCAATGGGAAAATAAAAAGAAAAGAGACTGAATAGAACCCAGTCTAACAAAATAGCTAAAGACAAAAGCTTCTAGACTGTGAGCCCGCTGTTGGGTAGGGACCGTCTCTATATGTTGCCAACTTGTACGTCCCAAGCGCTTAGTACAGTGCTCTGCACACAGTAAGCGCTCAATAAATACGATTGAATGAACGAATGAAAAGCTAGAGAAAAAGACGTGCTGTGATGGAATCACCGTCATCCATCTCCTACAATGTCCTCTGTTAAAAGGAAGCTGAGGTGTTGGATGTTGGTGCATTTAAAAGCTCATTCAATAATAAACACTTTCATAATAAATTATTGAATCCTTTAAAATTGTAGATGGTAAGCGATGTCAAGCTCAGTGTCTTTGAGGTCAGACTATTAAATCCATCCCTGTAAGTGAGCAAACTGTATGCCCCTCATTCCCTGAGCAGAAACAGGAGCAACGTGACCTCGTGGACAGAGCCCAGCTGTCCTGGGTTCTAATCCCCGCTCTGCCATTTGTCTGCTGTGTGACCTCGGGCGAGTCACTTGACTACCCTGTGCCTCAGTTAACGCATCTGCAAAATGAGGATTAAGACTGGGAGCTCCAAGTGGGACAGGGACTGTGTCCAACCTGATAAACGTGTACCTAGCCCAGAGCATAGTAAAGTTCCCGGCACATAGTAAGTGCTTAGTAAATAACATTTGAAAAAAAAAACAAAAAATTGGGTGAGCAGGTGAGACCAGAAAATGGTGCTGCCACCGCCTTGATGGCCAAAAGTTGGAGGTGGAGTGGAGTGGGGTGCCTGGATTGGGGTCAGAAGCACCACCAGTGTTTGCCGAGGCCCTTGGCGGCATACAATAAAAATAGTAGGAGTAGCCTAGAGCATATTTGACCTAAAATGATTGCAAGAAGGTTCCTGTTCTACTTTGTTAATTATAATAATGTTTGTTATTATCTTTTTCATTTTTGTGGCTATGTGTCAAACACTGTCCTAAGTGCTGGGCTGCATAAAAGATAATCAGGTCCTACATGGGGCTCACGGTCTACGTTAAGAGGGAGACCGGGTATTGCACCCCCATTTCGCAGATGAGGGAACGGAGGCCCAGAGAAGTAAGGTGACAGGCCCCAAATCGCACAGCAGACAAGAGGCAGAACCGGGATTAGAACCCAGGTCTCTGACTCTCGGGCCCATTCTCTTTCTACTAGGCCATGACACTGTTCAGAGGTAACAGTTTAAAATGCTCTCTTCAGTTTTCCGGCGACCACAAACCCATACGTCTGATTCAAAGGCATAAAGAATTTCTTTTTTAATCAATCAATCGTATTTATTGAGCGCTTACTGTGTGCAGAGCACCGTACTGAGCGCTTGGGAAGTACAAGTTGGCAACATATAGACAGTCCCTACCCAACAGTGGGCTCACAGTCTAGAAGGAAGCTGAAGAAAATAAAGACAAAATGGGATATTTAGGCCAGGTCAGATATGTTAAAAATGGAAAAACTTATATATAAAAATCATAAAATCATTAAAATGGAACCTTTGGAAAAAAAGGACAGCATTTAATAGCTGTACAGTTGTGTCCATTATGTTGAAGTGTCACTTGGACTGTGTCCAACCTGATTCCCTTGTATCTACCCCAGCATTTAGCACAGGGCCTGGCACACAGTAAGCACTTAACGCACACCACGGTGGTAGCTGCAGCAGTCTCCATTCCGACCTGTTCCTGCAGCTAGGCTCCGAGGAATTCTTGCCCCCCATTAGGAGCCCACAATGCCAAGAAGTGGATGGAGAAGAGGCCGTAGGAGCAGCGGCAGGAACAGATGAGGAGACAAATGATGGCGGCTGCTGCTGTTTAGAAAACCATCAGAGCTGCGTGGACGGTTGGAGCCTTACGGACCGGCCTGTTCAGCAAATGTCCCAGCCTTGGTTCTCGTCTCAGGATATTAAGGAGATGCTCTCCTTCCTTACTTCCTCCCAGAAGTAACTGGCCATTTTCGGACCAAACATTTTCAACTGGAGCGGGGCTCCCGTGAGGTAGGTAGTGCGCTCAACTGGTTCATGAGGGAAAGTTACTGGAGCCCGAGAGGCAGCAATGACATTTAGTGGCAGTTATTGGTGATGCACATTCTACAGCTTCCCCCAATCAATCAATCGTATTTATTGAGCGCTTACTGTGTGCAGAGCACTATACTAAGCGCTTAGGAAGTACAAGTTGGCCCCACCTCTCATTCTGTGGTATTTACCGAGCGCTTACTGTGTGTACAGCACTGTAAGCACTTTGGAGAATCCAACACACTCGAGCTGGTAGACACCATCCCTGCCCTCAAGCGGTTACGGTCTAGTGGGACTTGGGATGTCAGAGGGCAGCGTTCATTTCTTCAAACAGTTCCTCTCTTAGGGTAACGGCATGCTGACGGAGCAGGTGGAAATGGAGCACTTAGCTTTGGGTTCCAGTGGATTCCTGAGAAGACACAGTGGTTTCAGCCTGACCGGATGATTTTTAAAGAAAATCTTGACAGCAACCTAGGGGGAGAGAGGGGGAAAGAGAGAGAGAGTGTGTGTGTGTATGTGTGTGTCTCCACATCACTAGAGAATGGCAGAGAAGGTGGGGAAAAGAAGTTTAAATCCCTGACTTCTAGTTCAGACTACTCCTATGTATTGCCATTATTACATTTAACAATAATAATTGTTAAAGCACTTACTATGTGCCAAGCACAGGGGTAGACAGACGATGATCGGGTTGGACAAAGTCCCTGAACCACAGTCTAAGAGGGAGGGAGAACAGGCTTTGAATTCCCATTTTACAGATGAGGAAACTGAGGCACAGAGAAGTGAAGTGACCTGCCCAAGGTCACACAGCAGGCAAGTGGTAGAGCCGGAATTGGAAGCCAGGTCTCCCGGCACTCTATCCGCTAGACTGCCCTGTTTTTCTAAGCCCTTGGCATGTGCATTCAAATAAATCCAGACCCATAAGCCTGGACAATAGTTTGAGGCTTAACTGGGAATATGGGAAAGTGGCCAGCTTATCTAGGACACCCCTAATTTGCATCATTTTCAACTAGCAGCCGAGTCAGCCTTTAAAAATTCTGGACTGTTCCTGCTTGACAAGGACATATGGTCAGTTTCACTTCCCCTAGTGCCTCCCCCTTCCTCTCCTCCCCTTTCTTCCTCTCCTCGCAAATAACCTTGTTGATATAAAATTAAGATTGGAAAGAGCCTACAGTAGATTAATTTTGGATGCTTAGGAGTTTGCATTTCCTAAGGGCTCCCATATGACCAATTCTCCCTTTTTATCACTTTCAAGCAGGCGTATAACCTGGAATAGACATCAATTTCCCCTTATAAAATGATTACAGTGGACGCTTAATGAAAGGGAAAAGTCCTCTCTCCCCAACACTACTAGAACTTGCGGCTGTTTTTAAAGGAATCATCAATTTCAGGGCTGGCATTAATATTGTAATTCGGGAGGGGAGGACTGCTGCACAGCAGAATCAGAGAGAAGTATTTGTTCTAGAATCCCAGCTTTGATAAAGAGGAGAAATTAGGCAGAGCTGGGTTTTCCTCTATGCCAGGTACGGACCAACCCTATAATGGGAAAGTGGGGGTGGACTGGAGAGTGTTGACAGTGGTAGAACTAGACACTCTCATCTCCATCATGCCCAACTCTGAGAAAATGTTGGTCCAACAACAATTTCCTAAAACTAAGCACCACCTAGCTTTCTCATTTCCCGTTGCCATTGCCCCAACTAGCCCGGTCCGGTTCTCCCAACCAAAACGAAACAAGCTGTTCCTCTAGACACCCTCTCTCATTCACCCATCCAACCAGCCCCAAATAACACAGCAGAGAAGAGGGAAAGGGAGGAAGTGACACCCATCTCCCCTCAGCTATGATAAAGCGAGGCATAATGAAAGGAAGAGACTTACAGCTACTCCGGAACCCAAAGATCCTAACTAAAGCATCTTTGACCCCGTTTTGAGCTTTCATCCCCACTGCAGATTTCCATGAGCAGAACGTGATGCTCATCGCCCATGCTGCTTTAGGTTGGGCATAGGTTACAGACTTGGAATCAATCAATCAATCAATCAATCGTATTTATTGAGCGCTTACTGTGTGCAGAGCACTGTACTAAGCGCTTGGGAAGTACAAGTTGGCAACATATAGAGACACTTGGAACCCATTGCCATGTTTGTTTTGGGCGGGAGGATTTGGATTGTGTCCCTAAACTCGACTCTGGAGTGGGACGGAGGGGTGGGTAAAACTATCTGTGGGCTAGATTTGGCCAATGACAGTTATTTCCTATTTAAACTCCAAGTCGTGGGCGTTAAGCATTTTCAAATCTATCTCTGCATTGTTCAGCTGTCTCTAGCCTACTTTATAGGGTTTGGGAACCCTGAGCTGAGAGCAATCTTTTTTCTTTTTTCCCAAGTTCCTTTTCAGAATTCCTTTTGAAGTCTCACAGCCATCACTCTGGCAGGGCTTAAAAGGCCCTTAATTAAAATCAACTTATTTCCCCTTCCCACTCTCACATTTCCTTAGCTGATGGGTGAGCTTAGGCTGCAGCCAACTGGATGAGTCTCAGACTCTCTGGCAGGCAAAGCCTTTACTCAAGCACATGGAGCATCCATTCAAGAAACCCCTTGTTTGGATGCTGAGACTCAATGTTCACCTTTGAAGAAAGAAAGTTTATTCTGGACGGTTTCTACCAGTGCATTGGCCTTGAGTGTCCAGCCATCTACTTGAAAAACATACAACATGGGCACACAACAGGAGCATAGCCGGACACCCATTTACAGAAAGTGAGAGGGAATTTTTTATTCATAGCAGTCATTCTTGTACACAGTTGGTAAGACCTTCCCAAAGGCTCATCTTTTTTTTAACAGGAAAAAACAGCTGGGCAAAACAGTATTTACATTTGCCCCTAGTTTTTCTTGAAGGGGGGTGGGTCTCAGTCCAGGCACCATTAGAAAGAACACTTCCCATGTCCTCACCAAATAGCACCCACAGTGATCAAACAGTTTGCAATCTTATGGCAACATGAATACTATGTACACAGCATTAAAAGCTATTTAGGGCTCTCCTTGACCTGCCTGGGGCTCCTCCTGAAGGGACAGGGAGTTTGTGTCTTTTGTGATGGATTCAATTCTGCTCCTTCTTGAGATAAAGCTGTACAGTTCATGCAGTTCGGTTCTCTTGGTCCTTCCTTCCTCCCAGAGCACCTCAGTCGGTTAGTCAATCATTTATTGAGTGCTTACTGTGCCCAGAGCACTATATTAAGCGCTTGCGAGAGTACAATAGGACAATATGACCTTCTTCAGAAGCCAGTGGGTGGTGTCCAGGTGAGGCCCCAGACCAGAACCTTTCCCATGCTCTTAACAAGGAGGTACATCACAGAAAACAAGTGGGTAGTTCCATATAAAGGACCGGCTATTTTCATGTTTACAAATCTTCTGAAAACACACATTAAAAATCAATTATTTTTTCAGTATTACAAATAGAGTACCGTTCAACCTTTACACAAATGAAGCATTGCTGCTGAAGGGGTTCTGAGTTAACAGACCTACTGTTAAAGTGCTAATCATTTTTTTACCACCCAGGGGTTAGAAGCATGGGCTAAAGTAGCATAGAAATACATACATAGCTATTGGAGGCACCATTAAGTTGATAAAAAAACGATATTCAACAGTGTGGAGTTGGAGTGACATGAATTTTTGACAGACCCGAGATGATGCATTTTCAATAATAACTTGTCTCTCTTTTTTTTTCCAAGCTGGCTTTGAGGCCTTTTTAGTTGATTAGCCTTTATACTCCCTGATTACCAATGGGGATCAGTAACTGATGCCTCCTAGAGAGTGCTCGATATTCCAAATGCCTTAAAATGGGGAAAAAAAAATCAAAGGAAAATTTGTCAGTCATTGCAGCTACTGATGCCTTCTGGGCAAAAACAGAAACACCAGAAATATTCGAGGTCAGAAAAGAATAAGAAGAAGGCTATTTGATCTTCCACAGCAGAATCTCAGAAAACCAAAGGGCTTTTGGAGGAAATGATCAAACGTCAAAGGGCTTTATACAAAGGCTGGGAATATGAAAAATTTCTTTATTCAAAATTTGCCTCTAGGAAGGACAATTTATTTAAACTACGCAAAACTAAGTTTCACACAAGTCAAAATTTGGCTTGACACATAGAATCCTATGACTGGAAGAAACGTTCACCGGGCATTTCGTTCATCCCCCTGCCTCATTTTTAAAGCCCTTCAGAGAAGAAAATTACCATTTCTTTTGATGACCATCGAGGGTCTAAAATCCTTTTTCATTGGGAAGCTTCCTATCATCTATGATACATCTCGCTGTCTACATAGCATAGCTAAACATTTCTCTTATATAGCTCTGAAAAGAATCATCTCAATCAATAACACCACAATCATTTGTACCAACACTTCAAATAAGTCAGTAAATACTGGTTACTACAAATATTTAAGGTGGAAATGGCAACCAGTTGGTGGTCTCTATGGTTTAGGGAACAAGTGATTCCTTATCAACTTTTCTTGGGGTCAAAAACTTTTCAACCTTGGCCTCCCTCTCTGATGTTCTCCTTTTCAAAAACTCGCCTATTATCAGAAGAGAACCGCCACTCTCGCAAGAACACTTGTGAGCTTGCCACTTTCCCTTAAATGACAGTTTTAGGGCGTACCCTCCTCTGCTCATTCAAACCACCACACATTCTGGAGCTCTGATATAAGAGCAAAGGATGATCATTTCCCCCTCTGTGTTACCTGAATGTTCTCTTCATGAAAAACGGCTGACGGATGAATGCTAAGCCAGGACCCGAAGGCTAAAAATTTGGAGAGCTAAGCCAATCAAATGACAGTGAGCCTGTTGTTGGGTAGGAACCGTCTCTATACGTTGCCGACTTGTACTTCCCAAGCGCTTAGTACAGTGCTCTGCACACAGTAAGCGCTCAATAAATGCGATTGAATGAATGAATGACAGTGATTCAGGATCTACAGTTTGTTACTAATGATAGATTTTGTAAGGGGCCTGTACCAATTCTTGAGGTTTTGCCAGCTCGCTGGTTACAAAAGAGAGACTTTGATTCTCTCTCTTTACAGGATTCTCAGCAGATGGTTTTTGAGGTTATAAAACAAGATATGGAGGAAGAATAGGAGGAAAGGAAGAAGACAGGTGGAAGGATCTTTTTGCTCATTTTCCATTTGGATTCAGACCACCTAAAATGCCTCATCGCATTTAGTGAATACCAGAATGTCAGGAGCCTAGCTGCTCTCTCTATTCTGGGTCAAGGGTGACATGGCAACAGGTGTTCTGGAAGTGGGTGCTGCACTCTAACATTTGGGGTGTGCTTTTGAAATGTGAGTCAAGGGTTATTGTGCACACAACTTTCAAAGGCTGCGGTCACAAAAGCTGCTCATGGGTTTCAGCTCGCTCCTTTTACAGTTCCAAAAGACAGGCCGGGGCTTCCTTGATTGTCCTTCTTCGTTTGTGCCAGACAGCAACAGCCCCAGACATCCCGATGGCTAATTCAGAAACCTAAAGTCCTCTGCTCCTTGGTCAGCACTGTCATCCCATCACCTCTCACAATTCTAAACTCCTTACATGAAACTGGACATCAATTCCCCCTCCCCATCCCACCCACGCCCAAATAGTAATTGCACTCACCATCAAAATTCCCTGGCCCCCTTCATTCTTGTCCAGCAAGGCACTAGAAAATGGTTCAAGTTTAGGCATTTGCTGTACATTTGCACTCTTTATAAAGGCACAACTTTTATTTTAACGATGCTGCAATGTCCTTTAAAGAGTAATTTCAACACCATCTGCTGCCCCTAAGAAGATTCAAATATCCAGAGTATATACAGTGGCCCTGGACCCTCAAGCAAAGACCTCAATCTCTTCATTTGCTTTTACATCTGACACCCCAGCATGGATTGATGAGAGAAACCCACGAAGCCTCTCCGGGAGAAGAGAAGCCTACATTCTCAGCTTCTGGAGCAGAATAGGGCTTTACGCTCCCCGCAGTAGCAGTAACACAAATTGAAACTAAATGACTACATATAGCTAATTGGATGGGAAAAAGGGGTTCACTTTCCTCTAGATAACTGGGTTTTTTACAATAGAGGAAATGCTTGCATGCAAAAGAAAACCTCTTTTAAACTCTAGTCATTTAATTTGTAAACAATGAAACTAATTGAGATAATGAGTTAAGCATTTGTTAGGCTAGTCTGGTCAAAGTTGTTGGTGGTAAAAAACAATTCCTGTATTTTAATCAGTGAGTGGCTGGTTGGCCACAGTATTACCTTCCATTAGCTTGCTAAGTCTCTGGGAAGCTCAGACATAATTAAGGAAGGGAAATGAACAAATAACAGGGAAGACATTGGGCCGGACCTACATCTGCTCATGGGGCATTTGCTTCTTTTAAGATTGTAAAAAGGAAGCAAACATGGTCTAGTGGAAAGAGCACAGGCCTGGGGGTCAGAGGACCTGGATTCTAATCCCGGCTCTGGCTCTGCAATTTACCTGCTGTGTGACTTTAGACAAGTTACTTGACTTCTTTGGGCCTCAGTTCCCTCATCTGTAAAATGGGGATTAAAGACCTGTTCACCCTCCTACTAGACTGTGAACCCCTTGTAGGACATGGACTGTGTCTGATCTGATTAACTTTTAACTACTCCAATGCTTAGAACAGTACTTGACACACAGTAATCACTTAATACCACACATCAATTGAGAGCATTTATTGAACAACATCTAGGCGTGCAGATATGATCCTTGCCCTCAAAGATTTTACAGTCTAAAATCTTCTTCAGTAAGATTGTCAATCACAGCAGAGCTTTTGAGGTAATGGATTCTAGTCAGTATTAGGAGTCATGAGGACCCAAATTTCATTAGGCCAAATGGAGGCCAGAAGACAAGGATGCACAGTAAGGATTGAGTTAGGCTGGACTGGAATCTCAGTCCTCCCCTGGTTCCTATTTCCCACCTCTTTCCAAAATACACACCCACCCACCCCCGCCCCCGCCATGGATTTTGCAGAGAATGCCCATGAAATGCATTCATTCATTCAATCGTATTTATTGAGCGCTTACTGTGTGCAGAGCACTGTACTAAGCACTTGGGAAAGTACAATGCAACAATAAACAGTGATATTCCCTGCCCCCAGTCCTATTTTCTCTTGCTTCTAAGATCCCAGGCTATCCCTATGGGCAGATGCTTGCTTTGGAGTGCATCTTCCAGGAACATTTTGACCCGACATACGGGAAATACCAGTCAGTGAACTGCTTTCCACCAGATGACTTTGTACCTCGTAGCCCCGAAGCAAATTTATTCTGGTGGCAGGACTCCAGGCTGGAGGGTCCAGGGTACACTTTGCTTGACTGGATTCTGCAGGGTGTCCCCTCACCAGAAACACCTTTCTACAGCTCTTTTGAAGCAGGGTGGTTTCCCCCTCAATTTTATTGGGAAGCAAAGTGCAACAAGGGTCAGGCTCAGATTGCCCTGAAAATGCAAGTTCAGGCCTTGCCCTTGAGAAGTTCCATCTTATCCAATGAGAGATGAGGTGGGGGAGGAGGCAGCATCAATGGAATAAAAAACTGGCCCTAAACCCTCCCCACTCCCTCCTCCTGAGATGCTCCCTTTTATTTTAAATGACTGTTTGAAAAAAGTTATTCTCTTAAAAAAATCTGGACCCCCCCCCTTCCCTGTAAAAAAAATAGCTGTAAAATATATATATATATATATATATATGTATATATATAGAGAGAGAAATGTGGGTATTTAGTCCCTATAGGTCAGGATTCCTGTTGAATTTTTCCAAGATGGTTGAATTTGTGTGTTCAAATACCCACTGCTGTGTGGGAGATGAAGGATTGCAGGTGTTCATAAAGATCTTGCGGTCACTCTCACTGCAGTCCATGCAGCTGCTACTGACTGGATGATAGAGGGTCTTATCCTGTGGGGAAAAAGAGATACGATGAACAGAATCTCCTGGATGAAGAAAGTGTCCCGAATGTTCACAATTACCAAAGGAAATGACCACTGGCAAGACTCCGAGAAGCAGATACGATTTTGCCCCTGACAGCTTCGTATCGCTACCCGGGTGCTGGAAGCCAGTGAGTCCAGCTGCTCTGAGAATCGAACTCACCTTTACCATCATCATCATAAATGATGGCATTTATTAAGCGCTTACTATGTGCAAAGCACTGTTCTCAGCGCTGCGGAGGTTACAAGATGATCCCGTTGTCCCACGGGGGGCTCACAGTCTTAATCACCTTGTAACCTCCCCAGTGCTTAGAACAGTGCTTTGCGCATAATAAGCGCTTAATAAATGCCATTATTATTATAATTATTAATCCCCATTTGACAGATGAGGTAACTGAGGCACAGAGAAGTTAAGTGACCTGCCCAAAGTCACACAGCTGACAACTGGTGGAGCCGGGATTTGAACCTATGACCCCTGACTCCAAAGCCCGAGCTCTTTCCCCCGAGCCACGCTGCTTCTCTGCTGCTTCATCATCATCGTCAATGGTATTTACTGAGCACTCACTGTGTGCAGAACACTGTACTAAGAGCTTGGGGAGGGTACGATACAACAGAATTGGTAGTCGCAGAGAAGTGCAGGGGGCTGAGGGGCTCAGGGAACTCAGCCAGACACTGGCCTGGTTGGCTTTGAACCCCTGGTCTTAGCCCCGAGGCCTTAGGTCTATTTGGGGAAGCAGAAGAGAAGTGGTGGGAGGGAAGGACGGGGGCAGGGTTGACAATCGACTTTTGGCTCTAGATGGCTTTGGTCAGCTCCAGGAGAGATATGGAGGGTGGCATCTCCCTCCTGGCAACACACATCACACCAGCGTGCCGATAGTAGGGGTGTTGGGAGGTGGTAAGCTCTCTGAGGGAAAAGCTGCCCAGTGCACAGACAGTGGGGGCATTGGGGGTTGGTAAGCTCCCTGAGGGAAAAGCTGCCCACCTGCCGCCATACAAACGGGGGTCTGGGAAACTAAGTGGGGGCGCCTCCTCTTGTGCAATCGGAAGATGAGATAGTGAACCTATGAAACAACTGCATTAACAGATTCGTGGCTGAAGAGGTGGTGTTGGTTTGCTGTCGGACAGTCATACGTGTGCAGGAAAACTGCAGCAAGTGACGCTACTACAGAAGCTAGTCTCTTTCTTGCAGGAAGGAGAGAGAAGGAACCTGTTCTGAATCCTTTCCCTTCCTCTACTGGGGTGGTGGGGTGGAGTGTGTTCATATGTGTTGGGCCATTGCAAGCCGTAGGGGTGGATGTGACTGTAGTTTTTTTTTTTTTGTATGACTGTGTTTAACACATATGCGTATGGGATGGGGAGGCCAGAAGTTTTTGGGGGGGGGGGGGGGGGAGAGAGAGAGAGAGAGAGAGAGAGAGAGAGAGAGAGAGAGAGAGAGAGAGAGAGAGAGAGAGTGTTTTAGACTGTGAGCCCACTGTTGGGTAGGGACTGTCTCTATATGTTGCCAACTTGTACTTCCCAAGTGCTTAATACAGTGCTCTACACACAATAAGCGCTCAATAAATATGATTGATGATGAGAGAGAGAGAGAGAGAGAGAGAGAGAGAGAGAGAGAGGAGAGAGAGAGAGAGAGAGAGAGAGAGGGAGGGAGGGAGGGAGACCAGAAGCCTTTGGGGTGAATGTGACTGTATGTGTGGTTTTGTCCGAATATGTTTGTGAGAGGTGGATAGCCGGGAGCCTTTAGGGTGGATGTGATTGTGTGTGCTTTAGTTTGACTAAGTGTGTGTGTGGTTGTAAGATGGGGATGAGGAAGCCGGAAGACTCTGGGGGGGGGGGGGGGGGAAGAGAAAGAGAGAGAGAGAGAGAGAGGGAGAGAGAGAGTGGGGGGGGGGGAGGCCAAGAGCCTTTAGGGTGAGTGTGATAGTACGTGTTTCTGTGTGTATGGGGGCGGGAGGAGGAGGAGGAGGGGGAGGATGGCGAGGCCAGGAGACTTTGGGGTGGTGGATGTGACCGCTGAGCAATCAGTGGGCTCCACTCTGCTCACTCCTCACAAGGAAACCCGAGAAAAGGCCTTGGGCCAAGCCCCCTGCTGCCAAATGCTGCAACGGCCTGAGCCGGGCCCTGGTGGCACCAGACGGTGCTGCCGAGAGCCGCAGGCCGAGCCACCTGACCCACCAGTCACCTAGCCAGCCTCCAAGCCACAAGTGGGGGCAGGGACGCTGCAGCCCAGCCCGCCTCAGGAAGGGGCCATTTCCGCAACCCCATTCTCCTTGCTGCAGTCGCCTTCCACTTTCATCTGACCGCATAAAGAGCCGCTCCTGGGCTGCTCTTCCCACCCTACCTGGGCGGCCGGGAGAGTAATGGCTCCAACTTAATCCCAGCTCCACCACTTGCCTGCCCTCAGGCAAGTCACTTCACTTCTCTGTGTCTAGGTTCCCTCATCTGCAAAATGATGACTAAGACTGTGAGCCCTATGTGGGACGGGGACTGTGTCCGACCCCATTATCGTGAATCGACCCCAGTGCTATGGAACAGTGCCTGGCACACAGTAAGTGCCTAACAAATACCATAATTCTTTTTCTTCTTATTATTATTAGGGAGCAGCCCCCATCTAGAAGTGCCGAGAGCATCCGGAGCGTCTCTTGGGGAGCCCCAAAAGGTTGGCACGGCACTGTGTTGTGAGTGCTGCAGCCCAGTTTGGATTCAGGCCAGACTATGGGTCTTTCCCAGACCCTTCGAGGGGCCATGGCCATGAGCGCATCGCACACCAACCTACTGTACTTTGAGTAGCCAAGGTATCATTTCCTGCTGCCTTTGGCCCTTCTGGAAAGCTAAAAAAAGACCCTATACCTATCGACATGACCATGTTCCTTGGATTAATTCCAAGGGACAGTGCGATTTCCAAACGCTGATCACAACTCCAACAAGAGTTCAGGGACTTGCCACCATTCATTCATTCATTCAATCGTACTCACTAGCGCTTACTATATATATATAGTATATATGTTTGTACATATTTATTACTCTATTTATTTATTTATTTATTTTACTTGTACATATCTATTCTATTTATTTTATTTTGTTAGTATGTTTGGTTTTGTTCTCTGTCTCCCCCTTTTAGACTGTGAGCCCAATGTTGGGTAGGAACTGTCTCTATATGTTGCCAATTTGTACTTCCCAAGCGCTTAGTACAGTGCTCTGCACATAGTAAGCGCTCAATAAATATGATTGATTGATTGATTACTATGTGCAGAGCATTGTACTAAGCACTTAGAAAGTACAATTCGGCAACAGAGACAATCCCTACCCAACAACGGGACGGAGAGGTGAAGTGACTTGCCTAAGGTCACACAGCAGACAAGTGGCGGAGCCAAGATTAGAACCCATGACCTTCTGATTCCCAGCCCTGTGCTCTATACACTACGCCACATTCCTTCTCCTCCTTCAGATCACAGTGTGCTACAGCAGACACAATTCTTTTTGGCATGAAAGATGCTGGACAAATTCAGAAAACAGTATCAAGACCTCCAAATAGTTTTCTAGAATTTATGAACATGTTTACAAACTCTGTTACATATTGTACTCTCCCAAGTTCTTAGTACAGTGCTCTGCACACAGTAACCACTCAATAAATACCTCTGATTAATTGATGGATGAAAGCATTTGAGAGCATAAGTAGATCTGCAGATGTACTTGCAAATGTGGCTGCCCTGAAAAGTTCAAGTTTCTGAGTATCAGTTGCATTTACTGAGTGCTTATTGCATGCAGAGCACTGTACTAAGGCTTGGGAGAGTACAATACAACAAAAAACAGACACATTCCCTGTCCACAATGGGCATACAGTCTAGAGGAGGGGGGACAGTCATCAATACAATTAAATAAATTACAGATAAGTATGTAAGTGCTGTGGGGCTGAGAGTGGGAAAGAGCAAAGGAAGCAAGTCAGGGTGACACAGAAGGGAGTGGAAGAGGAAAGGAGGGGCTTAGTCTGGGAAGCCCTCTTGGAGGAGATGCACCCTCAGTAAGACACCACACATTGTTACCAGCATCCATAAAGCAAGAATATTTTTTTCCCACTTCTTTCTGTGTCACCCTTATACTTGGACTTCCACCCTTTATTCACCCCTTCCTCAGCCCCACAGCACTTATGTACATATCCATAATTTATTTATTTATATTAATGTCTGTCTCCCCCTCTAAACTTTAAGCTCATTTTGGGCAGGGAATGGGTCTACCAACACTTTTATTCATTCATTCATTCATTCTATCACATTTATTAAGCGCTTACTGTGTGCACAGCATTGTACTAAGCGCTTGGGAAAGTACAATACGACAATAAACAGTGACACTCCTTGCCCACAACGAGCTCACAGCCTAGAAGAGGGTGAGAGACATTAATACAAATAAATAAAATTATAGATATATACGTAAGAGCTAGGGGGCTGGGATGGGCGGAAGAGCAAAGGGGGCAAGTCAGGGCGATGCAGATGGGAGTGGGAGATGAGGAAAAGTGGGCCTTAGTTTGGGAAGGGCTCCTGGAGGAGATGTGCCTTCAATAAGTCTTTGAAGGAGGAGAGAGTAATTGTCTTTAGGATTTGAGGAGGGAGAGCGTTCCAGGCCAGAGCCATGACACGGGCCACTATTGTACTCTCCCAAACGCTTATTACAGTGCTTTGCATACAGTAGTACTTTAGGAATACAACTGACTGATTGACTAAATGGGTAATGCACTTCTTGGTCTTTCCCCCCGACTCTTACTTTTCTGTATTTCCAGAGTTGATTTCCTCTCATCCCATGGCAGTCATAGAGGGTGACAGGGCTGCTGTGGGAGATAGCATCAAAACAGAACTTTTTGGTGTGCTGGGGATCCCCGGGTCGGATGTCTTCCCTCCAGCTGAAGGTGAACACCTGTTGACAGAGACATATGACACTCTGAGAAACATGAAGGAGTATGTGGGGAGGCTGGGGCAGGGGAGGGAGAGACGGGGGGGGGGGGGGGAAGGTGGAGAAAAGAAGGAGAGAGGGAGGGAAATGAGGGCTGGTGAATCACTGGGGTGCCCCTTTACTTTAAGCCCTCCCTCTGGACCGACCTTTTCCCTGGAGAAGGCCAATAACCCTTGCAAAGTTGATTAGACACCTGGTCACCAGAGTCTGTGACTCACTGATCACCACGGGACAAAGCTTCTGAATTATCACTTGCCTTGGCGTCCGGTTCCGGCTAACGGGAGTATCACAGATGAGCGTACAGGGAAGAGATGCCGGGAACAGGGCAGAAGGATGTTGCCCACCATAGGGATCACTGCCGGTGATTGGACTGGATTTCCAGTTTCCCATAGGAACACGGGCTTCAGGATCCTCTCCCCAGTTCCCTCAACTGAGGAGTTTCACTTCGCTTTGAAGTGGACTCCCTGCTTTCTGTTCGTTCCTTAGCTCGGTTGCTCCATTCCAGGCTGACATTTTCCACCCACAGTGAGGAATAAAGATGTCAATTTGGGGCATTTTTATGCCTTTTTAAGAGACCGGTTCAGTCTCTTCTTCAGCTGAGTCAGCCCTTCACTGGTGAAGTTTGTGGTGTAGACTGCGGCTTTGCCTCTGGTTAGGGGCCATTAGCCACGCCAGTGAGTTCATTAACACGCCTGGAGCTTCTTTCTATCACTCATTTCAGTGGATGCTTAATAAATAATAATAATAATGGTATCTGTTCTGCACGTCTTATGTGCCGAGCACTGTACTATACCCTGGAATAGATATGACGCAATCAGATCGGACACAGTCCCCGTCCCACATGGAGTTCAGAGTCTAAGGGGGAGGAAGAACAGGAATTTAATCCCCATTTACAGATGAGGGTTGGGGAGGATGGACCGGTTAAACTGATGGCCTTTGGGATGCAGTTTTCCAGAGGGACAGAAGATCCACTTTCCAACAGTCACTGGCCTCTACAGTGTCCACCAGAGGATGGACAAGGCCTCAGTGAGTCTGAAGCCCACCCAGTCAGAGAGTCGGCCTGCGAGATTTCATCCACCGCCAGGCCCAAAAGCCAAGATATTAGCAGTGCCCTTACCTCGCTGAACTACTTCCAAGAGGTGAGTAAACACAACTAGAATGGTCTGTGCTGGACTTCTGGTTTTCTACCCTGGCAAAGCATCCCTTTCACCCCAAATACTGCAGAGAGGTTCTCATACTCAGCCTTCGAACCTTGGACAGCTTTCTCCCACACTGGAATCCAGCTGCTCCAGGCCTAGCACCGAGCAATTATTTTCCAAAGTCTGTCACCGAGGATGGTAACGGGAGGCCTGGGAATGAAGACCCCTGGGAAGAGCGAGTCTGTGGCGCTGAACTCTGGGCCATCTCTGGCGCGCCGCCTCCCAGCTAAGGAAAGATCCGAGGGCGTCTGTGGAGGGAGAGGTCAGGTACCTGCATGTTGTTCCACGCTGCTTCTCCTCGGCCTTTTACGCAGCTGTCCAGCCTCAGAGGGGAACCCAAAGCTCCATGTTTCGTGTCTGCACACAAGCCGGTTCCCACGTTGCGGATCTGAAACAGCAATCATTTAGTTCTGTGAGTAGAGTAGTAGTAATAGTATTTATTTAGTGCTTGCTGAGTGTAGAGCCCTGCACTTAATGCTGAGGGCAGAGGGTGCCATCTTTAGAGTGGGCTGGGATTCCATAGCCAACAGGGACACGCTGGGCTGAGAGATCCAGGTCTCAGGTCTGGGATTATCATTTAATCCAAGAGGGTTCTGGGCAGGTTAGGAAAACTTCAGGTTGCTTTCTGGTCAATGACGCCTCTCCACTTCCTTCTCTGTGGAGCCCACCAGACTGGCAGCTTTGGAAGGGTGCAGGCTAACTGTTGTAAATTCCTAGGTCGACCAGATGCGTGTGGGGAGAGCACAGCATGTCACCTTTCCCGTCTCCCCACACACCCACTCTTCACGTTCCCCTAAGACCCACCTCTCCCCAAGCTGCTGCCGGAGGTTCCACTGGAGGGTAAAACTTGGGCAGATCCCAGGCTACCTCAGTCATGAACCACCTGAAGCTCTTGCAGTTGAGGTTGTTCCGCAATTCCTTCTGGGCCACGACGTCTCCGGCTGAGAGATGCCGATATTCTGGTCGGCGCTGGTATATGTACTCGGCGTACTCATCCATCCACACCTCCGCTACCCGCTTCAGATTCTACGGGGACACGGGCCAAAAGAGAAAGGAGGTGGACTGAAGCTCTGAAAAACCACCCTTTACCCTCCTTTCCTCCCTCACGACTCCATTTTGAGGTGTCTCATGTAGGTTGAGAAGGATTTTGGTTGGCCTAATCTAAAGCCCTTTGTAGGCTGGTTTGCCAGGAAGCCAACCCAAATGCTTCCAGCCCTCCTCCAAATCATCATCATCATCAATCGTATTTATTGAGCGCTTACTATGTGCAGAGCACTGTACTAAGCGCTTGGCAAGTACAAATTGGCAACATATAGAGACAGTCCCTACCCAACAGTGGGCTCACAGTCTAAAAGGGGGAGACAGAGAACTAAAAACCAAACATACTAACAAAATAAAATAAATAGAATAGATATGTACAAGCAAAATAAATAAATAAATAGAGTAATAAATATGTACAAACATATATACAGGTGCTGTGGGGAAGGGAAGGAGGTAAGATGGGGGGGATGGAGAGGTGGACGAGGGGGGGATTCACTTGTAAATCCCATATTTTGAGTCACGGTGGTTGGGATACTGCGAGAAGCAGTGTGGCTTAGAGGAAAGAGCACAGGTTTGGGAGTCAGAGGTTCTAATCCCTTCTCCACCACTTGGAGTTGTATGACTTCGGGCAAGTCAGTTAACTTCTCTGTGCCTCAGTTACCTCATCTGTAAAATGGAGATCAGTTGCCTATGGGCTGGTGGGGGAAGGGTGGCGGGGAGGACAGAAGGTTGTCACATTCTTCACCAGTGCTTCCCCCCTGTTCACTATGCCACCTCATTCCTAAATCCACGAAGGGACACCCCCCTCACCTCCACTTGTGAGCTTAAGCAGTTTATTTGTGGAGCACAATCAGGCCTAGCAGCATCGATAGTGCTGGCAAACCTTGCGCTCTGTTAAATTGAAAATTCATTTAAAAAGTCCAAGGACAGAAACTCCAACGAGCTAAGGCAACGTCACCGTGATCATTAAATTCACACTCTACAACAAAAGTCGGGGCTGAATTCTTTTTTTTTTTCCTGGTTGTTTTTAAATGTACTAAACTTTACCGGCACAGAGATCTAGTATAAGCCTTATGATTCACTTGTAAAATTACTACACAAACATTTTCAATCCCCGTGGGCAATTATGTGAACACGTGAACACAGTTATGTTTTTATGATGCATTACTCAAACCGTGAGAGGCAGGAGGCAGTGTGAACTACTGGAAAGGACACAGGTCTGGTGGGAGTTGGATGGCCTGAGCTCCAAACCCAGCTCTGCCTCTATCTTGCACTTAAGCTCCCGGGTTTCAGTTTCCTCAACTGTAAAACGATGCTTGCATTCTCCCGATTTTACAGGAATGAAAAAATGAGATGGATATGGTGGTAGCACAAATTATTATTCTCATTACTGATGGATCTGGACTGCAAACTCATTGTGGGCAGGAACAAGTTTACCAATTCTGTTATAGTCTACTCTCCCAAGTGCTTAGGACAGTGCTCTGCACACAGTAAGTGCTCAATAAATCAGATTGACTGATTTTTGGAGGTACACTTTGAATACGCCAGGCAGAAATCTATCAATCAATCGTATTTATTGAGCGCTTACTGTGTGCAGAGCACTGTACTAAGCGCTTGGGAAGTACAAGGTGGCAACATATAGAGACAGTCCCTACCCAACAGTGGGCTCACAGTCTAGAAGGGGGAGACAGAACAAAACCAAATATATTAACAAAATAAAATAAATAGAATAGATATGTACAAGCAAAATACATAAATAAATAAATAGAGCTCTTTTTACATAGTACGAGCTCAGTGAATACCACTGATTGATTTAGGGACAGTTAAATACTCTGCATCTGGAGCAGAGTAAAACAAGGGCTGATGCTGACATTTAGCAAAACGTTTCAGAAAGGCACACAGAAACATTTCGCTAAATTTCAACCTCAGCCCTTGTATCACCTGAAATTATTCATCATCCTAAAACTACGCCATTTCCTTGTTTCGTGGAAGGCAAAGCTGATTTGCTTTGTCAAATATAAGAAATATATTACACTCAGCCCCAAATCCCTTAGAAGGTGAGCCCCATGTGGAACAGGGACTTTGACCTGAATATCTTGCATCTCTTACCCCAGCGCTTACTATTAGTATTATTATCATTATCATCATCATCTTCCATCAATTCTAAAGAAATGCAGAGAGGGTTTCAGTTGTGGAGTATTGGCACTGAAAGAACTAATGGGACAGGTCCAAAATTATAAAAGGGACTGGTGATTAGAACAAGAAAAAATGGGCTTGAATTAAAGTCTGAAGGCCTTAGGTTTAATGCTTTTCAAGAAAAAGGGCTATTCCACACAAGATAGGTGATGTTTTTCTAGACTGTGAGCCCACTGTTGGGTAGGGACCGTCTGCATATGTTGCCAACTTGTACTTCCCAAGCGCTTAGTACAGTGCTCTGCACATAATAAGCGCTCAATAAATACGATTGATTGATTGATTGATGAATGAAGGGTTGTTTTTTTTTTGAGGGTATTTGTTAAGCGCTTAATATGCGCCAGGCACTGTATGAAGTGGTGGGGTACATACAAACTAATCAGGCTGGACACAGTCCCTGTCCCACATGGGGCTCAGTCTTAATCCCCATTTTGCAGATGAGGTAACTGGGGCACAGAGACGTTACCCAAGGCCACACAGCAGTGGCGGAGTTAGGATTAAGTAGGGACCGTCTCTATATGTTGCCAACTTGTACTTCCCAAGCGCTTAGTACAGTGCTCTGCACACAGTAAGCGCTCAATAAATACGATTGATTGATTGATTGATTAAGTAGGGACCGTCTCTATATGGTGCCAACTGGTACTTCCCAAGTGCTTAGTACAGTGCTCTGCACACAGTAAGCGCTCAATAAATACGATTGATTGATTGATTAAGTAGGGACCGTCTCTATATGGTGCCAACTGGTACTTCCCAAGCGCTTAATACAGTGCTCTGCACACAGTAAGCGCTCAATAAATATGACTGAATGAATGAATTAGAACCCAGGTCCTTCCGGCTCCCAGGACCGTGATCTACCCAGTAGTCCAGGCTGTTTCTCTTGTGGAATCGTTCCCTCTAAACGTAGGAAAGAAGGGCCTTTCTGTAGGATGGTCTCTTTAGGACTGGCAGATTCGTATCGCCGGTAAATCCTCCCATCAACGCTGCTTTTTGCCAATCATCGTCATCATCATCAATCGTATTTATTGAGCGCTTACTATGTGCAAAGCACTGTACTAAGCGCTTGGGAAGTACAAATTGGCAACATATAGAGACAGTCCCTACCCAACAGTGGGCTCACAGTCTAAAAGGGGGAGACAGAGAACAAAACCAAACATGCTAACAAAATAAAATAAATAGAATAGATATGTACAAGTAAACTAAATAGAGTAATAAATATGTACAAACATATATACATATATACAGGTGCTGTGGGGAAGGGAGGGAGGTAAGATGGGGGGGATGGAGAGGGAGACGAGGGGGAGAGGAAGGAAGGGGCTCAGTCTGGGAAGGCCTCCTGGAGGAGGTGAGCTCTCAGCAGGGCCTTGAAGGGAGGAAGAGAGCTAGCTTGGCGGATGGGCAGAGGGATTGGGGGCATTCCAGGCCAGGGGGATGACGTGGGCCGGGGGTCGACGGCGGGACAGGCGAGAGCGAGGTACAGTGAGGAGATCAGCGGTGGAGGAGCGGAGGGTGCGGGCTGGGCTGGAGAAGGACAGAAGGGAGGTGAGGTAGGAGGGGGCGAGGGGATGGACAGCCTTGAAGCCCAGGGTGAGGAGTTTCTGCCTGATGCGCAGATTGATTGGTAGCCACTGGAGATTTTTGAGGCCAATCATAATACTTCACGCCGGCTTAATCTTCGGCGATTGTGGTGACTTCTACTATGAGCTGGCACCACTGGAGGGCAACATGGGCCCTCTTTTCAATCGGACGGTTGGGAAAACAGACGTGGCAAACGAGCTTGTGGCCAATTTACTTGACCGTAATAGAGAGGGCATTTCTAGGGCACAGTGACAAAATAAAAGAAATAGAATAAATATGTACAAATAAAATAAAAGAGAGTAATAAATACGTACAAACATATATACATCTATACGGGTGCTGTGGGGAGGGGAAGGAGGTAAGGCGGGGGGATGGGGAGGGGGAAGAGGGGGTGCAGTCTGGGAAGGCCTCCTGGAGGAGGTGAGCTCTCAGGTGCCTCTGGTTCCTGTCTCGTTCACCTTTTTCACCCCTCACATTGCTGTGGAAGGTCAGGAGCCACGCACGGCTCAGAGCTGCCTTTGGGATAGATAAGGAAAAAAATCCCCGTCCGGTAGGGAACTGGTTAGAGCTGAGCATCGCTGGAGATTCATTCATTCATTCAATCATATTTATTGAGCACTGTGTGCAGAGCGCTGTGCTAAGCGCTTGGGAAGTACAAGTTGGCAACACATCATCATCATCATCAATCGTATTTATTGAGCGCTTACTGTGTGCAGAGCGCTGTACTAAGCGCTTGGGAAGTACAAGTTGGCAACATATAGAGACGGTCCCTACCCAACAGTGGGCTCACAGTCTAAAAGACTAAACAAAACAAATTAACAAAATATAATAAATAGAATAAATATGTACAAATAAAATAGAGTAATAAATACGTACAAACATATATATATATATATATATACAGGCGCTGTGGGGAGGGGAAGGAGGTAAGGCGGGGGGATGGGGAGGGGGAGAGGGGGCTCAGTCTGGGAAGGCCTCCTGGAGGAGGTGAGCTCTCAGTAGGGCCTTGAAGGGAGATTTGCCACCCAGCCCTAGAAAGCCTCATGTCTAGCCGGCTTGCACTCAAAAGTGACCCGATGGGCTCTGCTACTGGTGCTGGTCTGACCGCCCCGGGAAATAGAAAAGTGACCGCCTACTTACCCGTGCTAGGCTGACTCCGGTGGGAACCTTATATGGGACGTATTTCCTGTAGATATGGCCCACCCTGGAGCAGGGAATGTCTTCCATGCGCCCGCCACACATCCACACCTGAAGAGAACACCAGAGAGACACAGGCCTTTACCAACAGTCTTTTCCCCCAGGGACACAAAGGCAAAGCAGCTGCAAAACTCTGCAGTTTGAAGGAACGCTTGTCATAAGGGAGCCCAGATCTTGCTGGTCTCAACTTCTCACCTCTGATCAACTCCTCAACTTTCATTTTACTAGTCTCCACCTCTCACCTCCAACCTCGTTAGCCTCAACCTCTCACCTCCACTACAATTCCACATCTCCTCTACATGGATAGCCCGCCACAAGTGCCGCAACGTCACCTAACTTTCCCATTCCATTTGACAAAACCACCGTTATCCCCATAGCGAAGCCAACGACCTTGGTACGAATGCGTCTTGTACGCTGCACTGCACTTGGAAGATGCCCGATAAATAATAATAATAATGATGATGGTATTTATTAAGCACTTTCTATGTGCAAATCAATCAATCGATCGTATTTATTGAGCGCTTACTGTGTGCACTTACTTACTAAGCGCTTGGGAAGTACAAGATGCCAACTTGTACCCAACAGTGGGCTCAAAGCACTGTTCTAAGCACTGGGGAGGTTACAAGGAGATCAGGTTGTCCCACGGGGGGCTCACAGTCTTAATCCCCATTTTACAGATGAGGGAACTGAGGCACAGAGAAGTTAAGTGACTTGCCCAAAGTCACACAGCTGACAATTGGCGGAGCCAGGATGCGAACCCATGACCCCTGACTCCAAAGCCCGGGCTCCTGCCACTGAGCCACGCTGCTTCTCATACCACTGCTATGCCTACTATGACTACTACTGCCAATTGCAACACCTTCCTGTCACTGACGCTTGTTTTCCACTATATAAAGGGTCACTTGCTCCATGGATTTGTTTGAACCCCGATTATTCCCTTTTGTAGATGAAGAAACTGGAGCCCGGAGATACGGGACTGACTCTAGATGACACAGGAGATCACTGTCAGAACAGGAATTAAAACCTAGATTTTTTTTCCCTATCAATGAGATTTATTGAGTGCTTACTGTGTGCAAAGCAATGTCTTAGGAGAGTACAATACAACAGAGTTGGTAGACACCATTTGTACCCACAAGAAGAAGCAGCGTGGCCTAGTAGAAAGAGCAAGGGCTTGGGAGTCAGAAGGATGTGCGTTTTAATCCGGGCTCCGCCACTTGTCTGCTGTGTGACCTTGGGCACTTAACCTCTCTGTGCCCCAATTACCTCCTCTGTAAGATGGGGTTTAAGACTGTGAGCCCCATGTGGGACAAGGACTGTGTATAATCTGATTACTTTTTATCTGCCCCAGGGCTTGCTATGTGTCAGGAACTGCTCTAAATACTTTTTTGTTTTGTTTGCTTTTTATGGTATTTGTTAAGCAAGCACTTACTACGTATTTAACAAATATCATTAAAAAAAACGAAAAAAAAAATGAGCTTACAGTCTAGAAGACTGTAGCCGCTTATAGAGGCCGCCTCATTCCACTACGGAAAGCCAACCCCGTTTGGCACGACCCGGGTCACTTAGAGGAGGCAGACGGCGATCCTTTCGTCTCTTCAATGTCCTCACCCAACCTGGGGTTTTGTGCTTGTCCTCCCTTTCCCCGGCGTGGCTCACGGGTAGGGCCATTTGAGGCCCGCTGAAAGGTACCTCAGCACACCAAATCTGATGAATCGACGGTTAATAAATTGTCAGGTCCCCAAATTTCATACCTCGATGGGGCTCCAGAGTGGAGTAGAGTCATTATCGGAAGGGAGAAAAACCCCCCTCCCACCGCACCCGCTCCCTGAATACTATCTGCTAGCGATCGTTATTATGATTTCGATTCCCAGATGCACTCTTTGTCCTCTCTGATTCCCCAGATGTAATCTAAGCGGGCTGTAATTAGTGGAAGGCCTTGCCCGAAGAAATGCAATTATATTCCAATTCTGGAGGAAAAAAAAATTGAGCGGGTCAATGGAAGAGAACATTGGTCTCAAGATAATGGCCTCCCGATGCTAGATTAATGTCAAGGCCAAGCCAAGAAGCCTATTTCCAAAGCAGGAGATATTGATCCAGAGCCAACATCCTATAACAATAACTCTTCCTCTATGCAACATGATTGATGCGGACGCAATGCTTTTGTCTGATGGATGTCGCTGAAGCAGTTACTGTTGTGCCCTCTGCCATTATGGTTTTCCAGCGGGGAATACCTCACACACTTCATTTCTGAAAGCCCCCACTGCTCGGACGATTAAGGCAGCTTCCAGTTCACTCTCCCCCGTATGAAACCTGCATTAGCTAACTAGGCTAAGACACTCAGCCCTCCACCCGCTCGCTGAAGATTCCCGGACATCGACAGCTAGCCGATTCTGGCCTCCCTCCTGTTTTCTTGGCGTGGTTCGGATTTTCGGGGCTATAATTGCGGATGACGCAGGGTGACGGCATTCTTGTTGACTCCATCATCATCATCAATCGTATTTATTGAGCGCTTACTGTGTGCAGAGCACTGTACTAAGCGCTTGGGAAGTACAAGTTGGCAACATATAGAGACAGTCCCTACCCAACAGTGGGCTCACAGTCTAAAAGGGGGAGACAGAGAACAAAACCAAACATACTAACAAAATAAAATAGGATAGATATGCACAAGTAAAATAGAGTAATAAATATGTACCAACATATATACAGGTGCTTCATATATACTCGATGCTTCATCTATATGACCCAAGGGCCCTGAGAGCATCCAAGAATATCGTGGGAACGTGGAGGTGAATGGGGAAGTGGAGACGAGGGGAAATGTGCTGGAGGAGTGTTTGGGCTGTGCCTTTCTCATTACTGATTTGTAGCTGTAAACTCCCTAAATCATGAGCCGATTTCACCAAACAGAAGGCGCTTCAGTAACGCTCTGCCCATAGGGAGACAGATACTAAGCTAAGAATGGTTAGTTCAGACATCCTTCGCTCTCTTCCTGCCTTGCAGGATACCTACCAACCCTCCCTGGCATTGTCACGGATGAGAGTCTGCCCTAATAAACCAAATTCCATTTCTTTTGCCCAGAGAGTTTGTGACCTGTGCGCTGGGAAAATACACAAAAGGCTCTCGGGAGGGTTTTTTGGCTGGTGAAGAAGAGAAGAGAAGCAGCATGGCCTAGTGGGATCAGTTCTGATCCCGGCTCTGCCACTAGTCTGCTGTGTGATCTTGGGCAAGTCACTTCACTTCTCTGTGCCTCAGTTTCCTCATCTGTAAATCGGGGATTAAGTCCGTGAACCCCATGTGGGACACGAACTGTGTTCAACCTGATTGTGTTGTATCTACGCCAGTGTTCAATATAGTGCCTGGCATAGTAAGAGAAGCATGAGAAGCAGCGTGGCTCAGTGGAAAGAGCCCGGGCTTTGGAGTCAGAGGTCATGGGTTCAAATCCCGGCTCAGCCACTTGTCAGCTGTGTGACTTTGGGCTCCCCCTTTTAGACTGTGAGCCCACTGTTGGGTAGGGACTGTCTCTATATGTTGCCAAGCCAAGTGCTTAGTACAGTGCTCCGCACACAGTAAGCGCTCAATAAATATGATTGATGATGATGATGAAGTCACTTCTCTGGTCCTCAGTTACCTCATCTGTAAAATGGGGATTAAGGCTGTGAGCCCCCCATGGGACAACCTGATCACCTTGTAACCTCCCCAGCACTTAGAACAGTGCTTTGCACATAGTAAGCGCTTAATAAGTGCCATCATTAATAGTAAGCATTAACAAAAATCATAAAAAATACAGTTTGGTAACCCGGGCTTAACTTAGGTCCTCTCAGGGAGGTTGATGAGAAGAAATGGCTAGAGCTGATTAGTCCATTACTCATTTCACTGTCTCCTTTGGTTCCGGGCTCTCTAATTCTGCTGCGGTGTCGGGGGAGTAATAGCTGGGATATACTATCACCGCTGTGGATGGCAACGAAAGATGGAGCAGGAAACTGAATTAATTTTTGGCCGTAAAATCCAGTTTCACTCTCCAGCGGACCGGTTTTGTTGGAGGCTGTTCCGAAAATAGGTTCGTCCAGGGATCGGTGTTTTCGTCGGGGTCCGATGACAGACACTCTCGTGAAAGCAAGCATAGTTAGGTGGTGATCCAGGAAGACTCCATGAAAACCATGGATACGTCTCCGTCCCTCCCTCCACCCCACTGCGTGTGCCGTCACTGGGGTCCCGGTGGCGGGCAGTAGCTGCGACGACAGCACAACCGAGAAAATGCAGGAGCACACGCCTGGACTTGTAACCCCCTGGAGCTGCAGCACAGCTGTAACAGCCGTAGTAACACACAGAAGGTTGTAATTGCTTCCCGACAGATGGACCTGTGGAGTGGGGAGGAGCCCCCACACTCTAACAGTAACGTACGGCAGCTCCTGTTAATAATTAATAATGATAATAACAATAATATCTGTTGAGCACTTCTGAGCCAAACACTGTACGAAACGCCGGGGTAGACAGAAGATCCCACATGGGGTTCACAGTCCTCCCCCCGACCTCTTTTAGACTGTGAGCCCACTGTTGAGTAGGGACTGTCTCTATATGTTGCCAATTTGTACTTCCCAAGTGCTTAGTACAGTGCTCTGCACATAGTAAGCGCTCAATAAATTCGATTGATGATGATGATGATGAGCAATCAATCGTATTTACTGAGCACTTCTTGTGCGCAGAGCACTGTATTCATTCAATCGTATTTATTGAGTGCTTACTGTGTGCTGAGCACTTGGGAGAGTGCGATACAACAGAGTTGATAGACACGTCCCCTGCCCATAGTGGGCTTACAATCTAGAGGGGACTTCTGTACATATTCTAATATTATGTAGTTTCTCTTATCTAAATAATAATGATAGCATTTTTATTAAGCGCTTACTATGTGCAAAGCACTGTTCTAAGCGCTGGGGAGGTTAACAAGGTGATCAGGCGGTCCCACGGGGGGCTCACAGTCTTCATCCCCATTTCACAGATGAGGTAACTGAGGCCCAGAGAAGTGAAGTGACTTGCCCAAAGTCGCACAGCTGACAAGTGGCGGAGCCGGCATTTGAACCCATGACCTCTGACTCCAAAGCCCGGGCTCTTTCCACTGAGCCATGCTGCTTCTCGAATCTAAATTTATTTCAATGCCCATCTCCTCTACAAGACTGTAAGCTTCTTGAGAGCAGGGTTCTTGGCTCCCATGTATCAACCAATTTTATTTATTGAGTGCGTACTATGTGCAGAGCATTTTAAGAGGGAGAACAGGTACAGAATCCTGATTTTGCTATTGAGGAAACTGAGGCACAGAGAAGTGAAATGACTTGCCCAAGGTCACTCAGCCGATAAGTGGTGGAGCCAGGATTAGAACCCGGGCTCTCTGATTTCCAAGACTGTGCTCTTTCCACTAGGTCAAGCAGCTCCTATTTGTTTTGTTGTCACCTCCTGCACATAGCCAAAGTTGGGTAGGGACCGTCACTATATGTTGCCAACTTGTACTTCCCAAGCGCTCAGTACAGTGCCCTGCAAGCAGTAAGCGCTCAATAAATACGATTGAATGAATAAATGAATGAAGTTCCCAAGACTGGCTTGATGCAGCAGCAGAAGCAGCGGCAATTCTCTGCAGCACCCAAGAAATCAGACAGAGTGAGGCCTTCGAAACCTGTATTATGACACGCAAATCAAGCTAAGGAACTCGAGTGGAAAAGGTAGGGTGCCAAAGTGAAAGAGATCCAGATCCTCAAAGGATCTGAGGATTTTTTCCTCAAAAATCTCCAGTGGCTACCAATTAATCTGCGCATCAGGCAGAAACTCCTCACCCTGGGCTTCAAGGCTGTCCATCACCTCGCCCCCTCCTACCTCTCCTCCCTTCTGTCCTTCTCCAGCCCAGCCCGCACCCTCCGCTCCTCCGCCGCTAATCTCCTCACTGTACCTCGTTCTCGCCTGTCCCGCCATCGACCCCCGGCCCACGTCCTCCCCGGGGCCTGGAATGCCCTCCCTCTGCCCATCCGCCAAGCTCGCCCTCTTCCTCCCTTCAAGGCCCTGCTGAGAGCTCACCTCCTCCAGGAGGCCTTCCCAGACTGAGCCCCTTCCTTCCTCTCCCCCTCGTCCCCCTCTCCATCCCCCCCATCTTACCTCCTTCCCTTCCCCACAGCACCTGTATATATGTATATATGTTTGTACATATTTATTACTCTATTTATTTATTTATTTTACTTGTACAGGTCTATTCTATTTATTTTATTTTGTTAGTATGTTTGGTTTTGTTCTCTGTCTCCCCCTTTTAGACTGTGAGCCCACTGTTGGGTAGGGACTGTCTCTATATGTTGCCAATTTGTACTTCCCAAGCGCTTAGTACAGTGATCTGCACATAGTAAGCGCTCAATAAATACGATTGATGATGATGATGATCTGTGCAGACTGCCATGAAACCTAAAACTTCTACACACTGTAAAAGACATTACATAGCCATCATGATGGTATCACTGAAGAGTGAAGAGGGTGTCAGTCTCATCCCGGACAAGGAGGAAATTCTCGAAAAGGATTCTGTAAGCTCCTTGTGGGCAGGGATCACATCTACAAACTGTGTTGTACTGAACTCTCCCAAGTGCTTAGTACAGTGCTCTGCACACAGTAAGTGCTCAATAAATACCACTGATTGATTGAACCTGTAACTATTGGGGAAGTCACTACAGCCATGAAACATGGCAAAGCACACCTGCTGACATCCACAAGCATGGAGGAGACACCTTTCTTAAGCTCCTCCTCAACATATGAATCACTGAGGAAATGCCCCAGGATCTCCGAGACACCACCATCAACGCTACTTCGAGAAGAAATGCGAAAGATTATTACTCTCCACAGCAGGTAAGAGCTTAGTCATAATATTCCTAGATCGGGCTACATGAGAATATCATCCACCAAACACCCCTGAATGCAATAATGGCTTCAGATAATAATAATAATTGCTGCGTTTTTTAAGCACTTACTATTTGCCAGGCACTAAGCGCTGGGGTAGATCATCATCATCAATCATATTTATTGAGCGCTTACTGTGTGCAGAGCACTGTACTAAGTGCTTGGGAAGTACAAGTTGGCAACATATAGAGACGGTCCCTACCCAACAGTGGGCTCACAGTCTAAAAGGGGGAGACAGAGAACAAAACCAAACATACTAACAAAATAAAATAAATTGAATAGATATGTACAAGTAAAATAAACAAATAAATAGAGTAACAAATATGTACAAACACATATACATATATACAGGTGCTGTGGGGAAGGGAAGGAGGTAAGATGGGGGGATGGAGAGGGGGACGAGGGGGAGAGGAAGGAAGGGGCTCAGTCTGGGAAGGCCTCCTGGAGGAGGTGAGCTCTCAGCAGGGCCTTGTGCGCTCTCAGTAGGGCCTCAGTAGATACAAGGCGACAGAGTGAACACAGTCCTTGTCCCACATGGGGCTCACAATCTCAATCCCCATTTTACAGATGAGGTAACTGAGGAACATTCATTCATTAATTCAATCATTTATTGAGCGCTTACTGTGTGCAGAGCACTGTTAAGCGCTTGGAAAGTACAATTCGGCAACAAAGACAATCCCTACCCAACAACGGGACAGAGCAGTGAAGTGACTTGCCCAAGGTCGCACAGCAGACAAGTGGCGGAGCCAGGATTAGAACCCATGACCTTCTGATTCCCAGGCCTGTGCTCTATCCGCTATGCCATATTCCTTCTACTCCTTCAGATCACGGTGTGCCACAGCAAAAACAATTCTTTATGGCATGAAAGATGCAGGACAAATTCAGAAAACAGTACCAAGACCTCTAAATAGTTTTCTAGAATTTATGAACATGTCTACCAACTCTGTTACATATTGTACTCTGACTGAGGTTGCTGTGGGGTGGGGGGAGAAATAGTTGGGATATAATGGCACTGCTGTGGATGGCAACAAAAGATGGAGCAGGAAATTAAATTAATTCTTGGCCGTAAAATCCAGTTTCACTCTCCAGTGCATTGGTTTTGCTGGAGGTTGTTCCTAAAATAGAGCTCTTGAGACTGTAAACTCCTTGTGGACAGGAATCGTGTCTACCAACTCTATTGTATTGTACTCTCCCAATTCAATAGGGAAGACTGAGGTTATTTACCAGCCATCGCAGATTTTTCTTGGCACATCCAAGTTAAAAACTGCCAAGGAATTCTGCTATTGAGGCAGCACACTGTCCATTTTCTCCTATGGTTCTTAATTTCATTGCCTAACTAAGGGTCAGGCACTCCACTTACTCGGGAGATCTTTATTTATAGCTGAAATACCCAGACTTACCACAAACATCAAAGTCCAACGTTTGGAGAGGTGCCTTCAGCATTACCTTTGTCCTATATTTAGCATTTAACAGTGAAACAGGATCACAAACAATAAGGAACTGGAATGCTGTCAGGTCATCAGCTGATGCTAACCATAACCCAGGTTTGCTGGGCAAGGAATAATGACGGAAGACGGAAGACATTTGCCTTGGGAAAATGAAGGCCACGTGGAAACTTGAGATCCGGAAAGGTGAAGTGGTTTGCCCGAAGTCCCACGGCAAATCAGCGGCACAATCTGGCATGCAGTCCAGACAGAGCTACGGGACTGGAAAGATTTATGCTTGGCCCATTGTGAGCAATTATAAGTCCACTGAGAACTAGACTGACGAGGAGCTTGGCTCTCAAAAATTTGATGCTCCAGAAAGAAAACTCTCTGGCTTCAGTTTCTAGAGTGGCAGTGTATAGAACTGGCAGCAACTGCGATCCTTTTTGGACTCTACGGGCAGATTTTGTCCACATCCTCATTACGGGTATTTGTTGATCACCTACTATGGCCAAAGTCCTGTACTTGGGGAAACGTATGAAAGAAGTACAGGAGGAGATATCCATCCTGGAAGGGGCTTATAATGCTAACAGGGACGATTAGAGAAGGATACTATGGCAGGAGAACACATTTGGAACATAATCATGTCATTTTTACAATCATTTCTTGCCATTATAACATTTGCACTCCCTGGCTGCCTCTTTGGTAGAACCCTTTTCCTCTCCATCCCTCTGCTGAGGACGCAGCTGCTAACTCCAGGAGCCCTGCTGCTCTGCCATAAGGAATCTTCAAATGTAGCTTGCCAGCTTTGCTCTCGGGACTTTTTTTTTTTTTTAGGATTTTTCCGCCTAGAAGTGGCAGAGTGCCACTCACCCAGTACAAATCCAATTTTAAGGCAGGTTTCCCATTCATTTTCATTGTTGCTTTGATTTATTTTATTAGTGAACTTCTTTTGTGCAGAGAGGGAATTCATTATGGCTTCTATACAGACAATTACCAGTCCTTATCTACCAAACTGAAGAAGAAACAATGTGTTGTGATATGCATCAGTGAAACACAATGGAATGACTAAAGAGAAAGAATTTAAAACAGCTCACTGCTGAATGGGGAAAATATACACGGTTAATGTTCACTGCAAGAATCTTTGTCAAGAAGATAGCTGCCACAGGGCAGCATGGTTTCCTGGAAAGAACAAGGGTTTGGGTATTAGAAGACTCTAGTGCCACCTTTGCCACTGGCCGGATGGTGGGCAAGTCACTTAATCTCTCTGAGCCTCAGTTAGGTCATCCATAAAACGAAGAGGAGGTTCCTGCTCTCCCTCCCTCTTGGATGTTAAGCCCAGCATGGGCCTCTCTGTCCAAACCAATGATGAGACATTAATTCATTCATTCAGTCGCATTTATTGAACGCTTACTGTGTGCAAAGCACCGTACTAAGTACTTGAATCTTGCTGATTATGAATCTACCCCAGTAATTTGCACTAAGTGCTTAGTAATTTTTAATGGTGCCTCTTAAGCGCTAGGTGCCAGGAGCTGCAGTACGCAGTGGGGTGGTTACAAGATCATCAGATTGGACACAATCCTTGTCCCTCATGGGACTCTCAGAGGGTAGAGGATTTAATCTCCGTTTTATGGATGACGTAACTGAAGCCCTGAGAAGTGAAGTGACTGGCCCAAGGTCACACAGCAGACAAATGGCAAGGATTAGAACCCAGATCCTTTGACTCCCACGTATGTGATCTATATGTTGCCAACTTGTACTTCCCAAACGCTTAGTACAGTGCTCTGCACACAGTAAGCACTCAATAAATACGACTGAATGAATGAATGCTCTTTCCACTAGGCCCTGTATTAATTATTATTATTAGGAAAGCAACCAACCTCCTCTTTCTCTTCCCACACCCAAAAACTGTGCACCATCAATCAATCAATCAATCGTATTTATTGAGCGTTTACTGTGTGCAGAGCACTGGACTAAGCGCTTGGGAAGTACAAGTTGGCAACATATAGAGACAGTCCCTACCCAACAGTGGGCTCACAGTCTAAAAGGACTGTAGCCACACAATCAGTATGGCAGGAGAAATATCACTAATTCATTTTGCTGTTAAAATCTCTGCTGAGGATCATTGAGTCTTTTCCTAAGTTACCTGGTGACTGGCCTTATTCTTCTATTAGTTTTCTGACGTTTCATACATAGCCAAAACCTTTGGCTAACAGGTTACTGAATTTGTCTCAAGTGGAAAGTATTTCCTCTCCTCTCCTCCCATCATCCTTAAGAAGAGTATACTGGGAGGTGATAGGATTACAGCCTAGTAATAGAGCATTGGCCTGAGAGTCAGAAGGTCGTGGATTCTAATTCTGGCTCTGCCTCTGTGTGCTGGGTGACCTTAGGCAAGTCACTTCACTTCTTTTTGTCTCAATTACCTCGGCTGTAAAATGGGGTTTGAGACTGTGAGCACCACGTGGGATAGGGACTGTGTCCAACTTGATTTGCTTGTATTCACCTGGCACACAGTAAGTGCTTAACAAACACCACGATTATTATTATTATTATTAACTAAAGTGCACTTCAACTTTTTTCTACTATCACTATCACATAGCTAGCAGTCCCAAAATTCCCATTCTGCATCATAATGGAAAAGGACTACAGTGCCCCACCTCCTCAGTTGAATGGTTATGAAGTGGATGGGAATTAAAAGCAAAGAAGCTCAGAAAGGAGAACGAACAGGATACTCATGGGGGTAGTGTTAACTGTGATACTTAGTGACCCCCTTTATATAATTGTCCTTTTTTAATGTAAAGCAAATAGACCGCCCTCATTTCTTCTCCAGTAAAGCAAATATTACAATGAATTACCCTTAGGTGGGGGGAGGTGAGAGGGTTGAATTCTCCATATGTTATTAAGTATGGCTGGCTGAAAACAGAGGTTACGAAAAAATCCAAGTTTGATCTGATGGGTATGGAATGGAAGGTGGAATATGAATTTTGATGAGAATGAATGGGAATCAGACCAAATATATAGCCTGTAGAACCCAGGGATGGTTTTCTAGATTGCAAGCTCCTTAAGGGCAGGGAAAGTGCTTACCAATTCTTTCGCATTGTACTCTCCCAAGCGTACTGCAGTGCTCTGCACATAGTAAGCGTTCAATAGACACCAATGATTGACTTTTGTATTCAAAGTCTACGAACTGTGGCTGAGAGAAATATGCCACCAACTCTCCCTGCCATACCTCTTTCAATGCATACATATTTTCCAGGTGCTTGTTGTAGCACCAAATACTGTTTTTAATGCAAGCATTTACACTTTAATGCATTTAGACACACCATTCCTCTTCCCCACCCGCCACCTCCTCATCCACTTGTCAGCTGTGTGACCTTGGGCAAGCCACATAACTTCTCTGCACCTCAGTTACCTCATCTGTAAAATGGGGATTCATTCATTCATTCATTCATTCAATCGTATTTATTGAGCGCTTACTGTGTGCAGAGCACTGTAGTAAGCGCTTGGGAAGTACAAGTTGGCAACATATAGAGACGGTCCCTACCCAACAGTGGGCTCATGTTTGTACGGATTTATTACTCTGTTTATTTATTTGACTTGTACATATCTATTCTATTTATTTTATTTTGTTAATATGCCTTGTTTGGTTGTCTGTCTCCCCCTTCTAGACTGTGAGCCCACTGTTGGGTAGGGACCATCTCTATATGTTGCCAACTTGGACTTCCCAAGCGCTTAGTACAGTGCTCTGCACACAGTAAGCGCTCAATAAATACGACTGATTGACTGATTGCCAACTTGTACTTCCCAAGCGCTTAGTACAGTGCTCTGCACACAGTAAGTGCTCAATAAATATGACTGATTGATTGATTGATAGAAGGGGGAGACAGAGAACAAAACAAAACATATTAACAGAATAAAATAAATAGAATAAATATGTACAAGTAAAATAGAGTAATAAATAAATAAACAGAGTAATAAATAAATAGCGTAATAGAGTAATAAATAGAGTAATAAATAAATAGAGTAATAAATAAATAGAGTAATAGATTAAAACTATTAAAACTGTGAGCCCCAAGCGGGACAACCTGATCACCTTTTATCCCCCCCAGGGCTTAGAACAGTGCTTTGCACATAGTAAGCGCTCAACAAATACCACCATTATTATTATTGTTATCCCTGCCCTTGCGCCACAGCCATCACCCAAACCATAACTCCTTCTGGCACTAACTCTTTCTGACAGTGGGACTCCTAATGGCAAACGTGAAATGGCTTCCTCCTGGATTCACATTTTTTTCTGGGGTTTAGGAAGAAGAGAGAGAGAGGAAAAAAATAAAGAGCAATTCTGGATCCCTGGGCTCTGATAATGGTTCCTTTGCTACTGCTGGTGGTCGTGGGGACTAGGATGGAGGGAGGGTGGCTTTCGGGCGATCGAGGGCTCATTCAGTTTTTGGTTTTCTGCTTCTATTCTCTTGGCCTCTGCCCCTTTGCAGTCTGACCCTAAAAGGCCGGGGCCAATAATGGGCCTTGTATTTGAATATGTGAAACACAAACCAAGGCCACCCACTTTGAAGAATGGTTGGTGGGGAGGGTGCTGTTCCCCCCCAGGGCTAAGACCTTTATGGAATACAAAATGCTCTGGGCAGAATGCATCCCTTGTTCATGGCAGGCAACTTTCCAAACTGCTGGAACGCTGCCGGAACACGTGCACCAGGGGAAAACAGAGAGCCCTCACAGCAGCATGAGCAAACCTGTGACATGAAGTTGGCAATGGATTTCTGGGCAGCTCCTATGGAGCTGGGCTTCTCCCGAACACCTGCAATGAGGGGTCCGAGATGAGGGTAGCTGGGAGGCGGATGCAGGAGGAAACACATTTCCCATGCAGATGGATCTTTGGATTTATAGCTGGTGCTGCAATACCATAGGATTTGTGCAGGAATCACAAGAATCCCCACCCCATGTGTGCATATTCTCCTGTGGATCAACAAAGAGGAATTTAGTGACTGGTGAATGTCTTCAGGAGTTGATGTCTGAGTCTAAAACAATTTCGATAAAAGCATCTTTCTCACTGATAGGAGAAGGTCGAGCAAGTTGACCTTATGATAATGCCAGAAAACTGGATAACTGAAAGCTTGTACAATCTTTCCATCACTTGGAACAGGTATCTGAAGGCATGAAAGGGCTTTACAGATGCTCAAGCATATACTTTAGCAAGACTACACATACAAACAAATAACTTGGAATATAAGAATTACATTCAAAAGTAAGAGGTCCAAACAGAAGAGAGGAGTCACCTTTCATTGGACTGGGATTAATTATTTTTTGGTTTAAGTGACAGGCTAAAAAAGCTACCGTCCAAGGTATCTAATCAGTATGTGGACAGTCCGGTGCTGGAGGGAATGCAAAACGACCATTAGTTAAAGATCTAAATTTGCTTAGGTGGGTGCACTGTGAGGAATTTTCAAAGTGAGGTTACAAAGGATCCTCGATGGAAGATGCGTTCTTCCAAGTGCCAGGTAGTAGACACTGAAAGGAAAAGGAAAAGGAAAAGGAAAGGAAAGGAAAGGAAAGGAAAGGAAAGGAAAGGAAAGGAAAGGAAAGGAAAAGTTCCAGTCATATGCCCAGAGTACTGGTTTCACAAATCGCTGGAGCCTCTTTAGAAGACAGCCAAGTGCTTTAGTAGTCAGTTTATCTTTATGGCATTTATTAAGCACTTACTATGTGTCAAGCACAGTTCTAAGTGCTGGGGTATATACAAGCTAATCAGGCTGGATACAGTCCCTGTATCACATAGGCCTCACAGTCTAACTGGAGGGAGGAGGATTTAATCCCCACTTTACAGTTGAGGAAACTGAGGCACAGAGAAGTTAAGTGAACTGTCCAAGATCACACAGCAGAGAAGTGGCAGAGCTGGGATTTGAATCCAGGTTCTCTGATTCCAAAGGCCTGTGCTCGTTCCACTAGGCCATGCTGTTTATTAGTTGTTGAAAGACTAAATGGGCAGTATTAAGCAAGTGGGTGGCAGGGGACCAGGAGAATAATCTCTGACATCAAAAATATCAGATTAGTAGGGACAGGATGGGGATGATGGCTCTGGGTTTACTCACCACGCATCACCAACCGCCCCCCAAATTCTAGGATTTTAAGGCTTCATTTTTTGCTCCAAATTAGAGTTCTTTACATAGTGTAAATATCCCAAAATTGCTCATATTTGCCCCATGTGGCCTTTGGGAGGGGGGAACTCCCCCTTGAGTGCTCTAGCTTTCGGGGTACGATTTGCCACTGGAAAAGGAAGACGTCTATTACAGTGTACTATCCTGGCCTCTGTTTTTTTTGAATGCTAGAATTAAGTCCTTTGCTATGAAAGGTGAGGTCCTAATGATAATCATAACAACAATGATAAAAATACAATGGTATTAAGCACTATGTGCCAACTACGGTACTAAACACTGGGACAGATATAAATTAACCAGTTGCTGCTGCCTGTGGGGCTCACAGACTAAGGGGGAGGGAGATGGGGGATTACTGAATCCCCCTTTACACAGATGAGGAAACTGAGGCACAGAGTATTTAAATGACTTGCTCAAGGTCACACAGAGCAGGTAAGTGGTACAGCCAGGATCAGAATCCGGGTCCTGTGATTACCTGGCCTGGGTTCCTTCCATTTGGCCATGTGATTGTGCCTGAAAAGACCCATATGGGATAGACACACTTCACACTCTGGTATTTGTTAAGCGCTTATTATGTGCCCGGCACCGTACTAAGTGCAAGAAAGTGTAAACCTCTGTGGCAATAATGGGCTTGTCCCATATCAGATCCACCTGTGTTTCTGACTCTGCCTCATTACATCCTAAACTTTTAAAGCCTCTGTTCTACAAGAGCAACTCCTGTTCTGATTTCTGCCCAGTAGGGAGGTCTGTCTGCTGTTTTTTTTTTTTTGTTCTTTGTTTTAATAGCATTTATTAAGCGCTTACTATGTGCAAAGCACTGGGGAGTTTACAATGTGATCAGGTTGTCCCACAGGGGGCTCACAGTTAATCCCCATTTTACGGATGAGGTAACTGACGCCCAGAGAAGTTAAGTGACTTGCCCAAAGTCACACAGCTGACAAGTGGCGGAGCCGGGATTTGAACCCATCACCTCTGACTCCAAAGCCCGGGCTCTTTCCCCTGAGCCATGCTGCTTCCCCACACTGTCTCCCTATACTGTTTATCACTCTGCTACACACATTATGTCTTTTCTGGAGGGCAGTTCCCTTGTGGGCAGGGAATGTAATAATACTTATGGTATTTGTTAAGCGCTTACTATATGTCAGGCACTGTACTAAACGCTGGGTTGGAAACTAGCAAATTGGGTTGGACACAGTCCCTCCCATGTAGGGCACACAGTCTCAATCCCCATTTTACAGATGAGGTAACTGAGGCACAGAGAAGTGACTTGCCCAAAGTCACACAGCAGACAAGTGGCTCTACCAACCCTGCTGTATAGTACTCCCCGAAGCACTTAGTACACAGTAAGCACTCAATAAATTAATTGATGAATGTTAAGTCTTTAGCTTGGTTTTGGAGAGCACACCTCTGGATATCTTCAGTTGCAGGGTTTTTTTTTATGGTATTTATTAAGTGCTTACTATGTGCCAGGCACTGTACTAAGTGCTGGGTGGATACAAGGTAATCGGAATGGACAAAGCCCCTGTTCCACATGGGGCTCACAGGCTTAATCCCCATTTTACAGACGAGAGAACTGAGGCACAGAGAAATGAAGTGACTTGCCCAAGGTCACACAGCAGACAAGTGGCAGAGCCAGTATTCGAATCCAGGTCCTTCTGACTCTTGGCCCGTGCTCTATCCACTAGGCCACACTGCTTCTGTAGGCCTCTAGACGTATCAGGTGCCGCGAGGTGGTACTGACACATCTCCGGTCTCGTTGCATGTCACTGTCAAATCTCTGAGTCATTTTCCACGAAACCCCTTGATGTCTCCTTGCCATACCCACTGCCTTGATGGCAGCTTGGTAGTCGGTGTCTCTGAAAAATGCCTACTTTCTGACGAAGTCTTTACTCACGCCTGGGGGATTTTGTTCCAGTAGGACTGCTGTGAAACTATCACCCCATGCCTTATAGGTTTCTTTATTTTCCAGGAGCTTGACATTTAGCTGTCTTGAAAGTTTGGACGCCACTTTGCTCTGTACTGTGGGGCAGCCTGAGTTTGGAGTGTATGAACAGACAATCAGTCCGGCACCTAGCCCCTCCACACCTGAAGTAATCTGTAATGGCCAATTTTCCTTTCCTTTTCCTCATTAATCTAGAGTCCACAGGATCTTTCTCGGTACCACTACCCTGCTGGTTCAATCTCTCATCCTATCCCGGCTGGATTACTGCATCAGCCTCCTCTCTGATCTTCCAACCTCCTGTCTCTCCCCACTTCGATCTATACTTCACGCTGGTGCCCGGATCATCTTTGTGCAGAAACGCTCTGGGCATGTTACTCCCCTTCTCAAAAATCTCCAATGGCTACCAGTCAACCTACGCATCAGGCAGAAACTCCTCATCCTCGGCTTCAAGGCTGTCCATCACCTCGCCCCCTCCTATCTCACCTCCCTTTTTTCCTTCTACAGCCCAGCCCGCACCCTCCGCTCCTCTGCCACTAACCTCCTCACTGTGCCTCGTTCTCGCCTGTCCTGCCGTCGACCCCCAGCCCACATCCTTCCCCTGGCCTGGAATGCCCTCCCTCCACACATCCGCCAAGCTAGCTCTCTTTCTCCCTTCAAAGCCCTACTGAGAGCTCACCTCCTCCCGGAGGCCTTCCCACACCGAGCCCCCTCCTTCCTCTTCCCCTCCCAATCCCCCCTGCCCTACCTCCTTCCCCTCCCCACAGCACCTGTAAATATGTTTGTACAGATTTATTACTCTATTTATTTTACTTGTACATATTTACTATTCTATTTATTTTATTTGGCTAATATGCTTTGTTTTGTTGTCTGTCTCCCCCTTCTAGACTGTGAGCCCGCTGTTGGGTAGGGACCGTCTCTAGATGTTGCCAACTTGTACTTTCCAAGCGCTTAGTACAGTGCTCTGCACACAGTAAGCGCTCAATAAATACGATTGAATGAATGAATGAAAGTGGTGGAGGCGGGATCAGAACCTATAACCTCTCCCAGGCCTGGGCTCATTAAGCCACACTGCTTCTCTTGTCACTTCAAACTTGACATGTCCAAAACAGGACTCCTTATCTTCCCACCCAAACCCTGTCCTCCCTTCAAAGCCCTACTGAAAGCTCACCTCCTCCAAGAGGCCTTCCCAGATTTAGCCCCCTTTTTCCTCTCCTCCTCCCCATCCCCCCCGCCCTACCTCCTTCCCCTCCCCACATCACCTGTATATATACTTGTACAGATTTACTACTCTATTTATTTTACTTCAATAGCCAGTCCTTAATCAATCAATGGTTTTTACTGAGTGCTTACTGTTAGCGGAGCACTGTACTAAGATTAGAAGAATCCAGGTCCTTTAACTTTAACCTTTTCACTATGCCATACTGCTTCTCAATTAATTGCTTACTTTTTATCCTTTATGCCTAGTCCCTTACTCTTTTACATATTATCTATTTGGTAATTTGTGTTTGCTCCTTTCCCTCATTACATGGTAAATTCTAATACGGCAAGGTACAGTTTATGACTCTACACTAGGAGGTACTCAATAATTGTTGTTGATGATTGCTGGCTGTAGTAGAATTAGTATTTATTAAGCACATACTATGTGCAAAGGAAAAGAACACATGGGAGAGAATTAGGTTCCTTATTTAAGAGCTGTAGGTCTCCCTTTCAATTACATAATCACTGCCTGTTTACCTTGGTAAACAGAACCATAAGATTTCCCAGAAATTTCAGAGAGTTTCACCCCTTTGGTTTCCCAAGTTCTTTTTAATCAGAACAAACCTCCTATTCTAGGAATCGGAGCAGAATTATGTATCTATCAGCCTCAGATGAATGCGCCGATTTATCTTAATTTCTTGAAAATACACAGAGTCTTTCAGCCGAACCTCCATTTTCTGTCCCCAAGAAGAAAAGGGATATTTTTTTTGCCAAGATTAATCAGCGGGAATTGAGCCTTCCACGAATTACCTGCTTGGGCCTGAAATGGAACCCAAACGAATGAAGTTGCCTTGTTTTCTGCAGATCAAGCAGTGGCAGGCTGAGGCGGCAGGCTGAGGCTGTCAGCTGGGACACGATAACAAAGGCAAAGACAAAAGAACTTGCAGATGTGCTGTCGTCGCTCTTGGAAACTTGGACTTTCAAGGGGGTTAATGAGAGAAAGAAAAGTGTTCTCCTTCCTTCTGGAAGTTATATCATTATACCACCACACTTACTCATTACAATGAATGAGATAATTGGATCAAACTGAAACAGGAGTTTCAAAGGTTTCTTTTTTTAATCTCTCCAATCGCAGGATTAGAGACCACCAATATGGCTTTAATAGTCAGTCTTTGGTAAATAAACAAGTGGGGGGAAATGCCATTTGTTCTGTAGCAGTTCCACCTGACTAGCCCCATTAGATAAGTCATTAAAAGAGCACAGAGCAAAATCATTTAGGATTTTGAGGTCGTTGAGAAGAACTGCTATGCTCATTCACAGTAGGGAGGAGGTGAAGGGGCTTGTTGGAAAGGGTCTCTTTAAGCAGGTTTCACTTTGCTCACTCATTTTTCCATATGGAATCTAGTTGGACACCCTCCACCTCAGCGTCCAATTTCCCAGTTTCATTTGGAAGGACAAGGCTTTGGCAAAAAGCCTGAGAAAGTGACTTCCCAATATTTGACTGAATTTTAGTTCAAGACCAGGTTCTTGAACTCGGCTTCTCCATTACAAATCTGAAGAGGAACTTGTGGATAATGCAGGAGATAGTATATTAAGGTGGCCAAGTGCCATCCCTTGTGACAAACAGAAATGACCACGGGGTACACTGGCTGATGAATTAAGGCTTTGTCTTCTCTGGGACATATGTTAAATGCTTTCAGAGAGAGAAAAAAAGCACTACTCCCTATTAGTTGAGCAGAGGACACTGCTTTATTCAAAGTATTTTGCTATAAAGATTTAGGTTATTAAACCCTTCGTCATTCTGGCTTTCTGACCCCCTACTTTTCTAATCAAAAGTCAAGAGAGGTTGCAAAGTGTAGGATGCCAAGTTCAAAACTGAATTCCTGCGGTAGATGTCCTAATCGAGCAAAAACTCCTCACTCTCGGCTTCAAGGCTGTCCAGCGCCTCGCCCCCTCCTACCTCACTTCCCTTCTCTCCTTCTCCAGCTCAGCCTGCACCCTCTGCTCCTCTGCCGCTAACCTCCTCACTGTACCTCGTTCTCACCTGTCCCGCCATCGACCCCCAGCCCTCGTCCTCCCCCTGGCCTGGAATGCCCTCCCTCCACACATCCGCCAAGCTAGCCCTCTCCCTCCCTTCAAAGCCCTACTGAGAGCTCACCTCCTCCAGGAGGTCTTCCCAGACTGAGCCCCCCTTTACCTCTCCTCCTCCCCATCCCCCCTGCCCTGCCTCCTTCCCCTCCCAAAGCACTTGTATGTATTTGTACAGATTTATTACTCTATTCATTTTACTTGTACATATTTACTGTTCTATTTATTTTGTTAATGATGTGCATATAGCTCTAATTCTATTTGTTCCGACGATTTTGACACCTGTCTACATGTTTTGTTTTGTTGTCTGTCTTCCCCTTCTAGTCTGTGAGCCCGTTGTTGGGTAGGGACCGTCTCTATATGTTGCCGACTTGTACTTCCCAAGCGCTCAGTACAGTGCTCTGCACACTGTAAGTGCTCAATAAATACGATTGAATGAATGAATAAATGATAGGAACTCTATCATATTTGTGTGGTTATCCCTTTGAACTCTACGGACTTTCAGAGGGGGTATCACTGGGGTAGGGCAGAGTGGCCTCAAGCACACAATAAGCGCTCAATGAATACAATCGATTGAAGTAGCCCTCTAGTTTTCAACATTCCCCTGGAATTTGCTTCCTCTCTCTCTTCCTTCAGCCTACAAACAATTGGACTCCTTTTTCCCCACTGTCTGGCAAAACTGCCGTTATCAACGGCCTACACAATCTTCTCTATGTCTCGACTTTCTCCAGTTCACAAGTGGACGATTCCATTTCTTCCTCCTTTGCACCTTCTCCCAGGGGAGTGGATGAAATAATTGCACTGGGTCTCTAGAGATCTCCAACTGAAAGGTACTACCTAAGGATGCTCAGGTCTGAAAGCCCATCTTAATCGGGCCTTAAATTCCATCTTTGCTCCCATGTGGGTACTGAGCTTTTCTTCATCAAGTATGAAAGTCTGTATTTCCTCCCATATGAAGAGAGAACCTTTTCTTTTCCCCTCTGCTGTTGATAATTAATTTTAAAGCCTTGGGTCACCAAGTCCGGGTGAAAGACAAGTCATAAAACAAAGTTGCCTTGATAATAGATGGTCTGACTAAAGAGATTCTCAGGTTTCAGGGACAATTCATCATGTACTTTGCACGAGTTCTCATCTGTTTGGCTTTTTTCATTTTTCCTTAAATGTGAAGTTCTAATCACTAAGCATCATGTTGTATCTTAGAGAGAGGAGAGGGTCTTTCCAAATGCAAAGTTGGAAAAATAGAGTAAGCCTTGGAAAAGGAAAAGGAAATGCCACAGAGGTAACTTTGTTTGCAGGAACAGATCTGTCACTGCCTCGAGGCACTAGTGCCAAGTTCTCTCGTCCTCAGGCTTTGGTTAGGGCACTGAAACCTGCTCATATAGTCTCTAGGGCACAAACTGCAATTGAAATAAAAAATACACACAGGTATCTTGTATTATTAGTGAAATAGATTTTCCTTTTTAAATTTTTCTGTAAAATCACCATCTCTATTTCTGCCCCCAGTTTTCTGCCCACAGGGTCTTCAGAACAGCTTGCCACTGCAAGCGCCACAAACGGCACAGCATTTTCCGTCGATGCTACTGAGACACCGCTCTCTTGCTGCTATTTAGCATGTCTCCAGGGTTTTTGAGCCCAAGTATTCTGGGATATTTCCATCATGCTTGACACAAATAACATTCTAAAAAGGTCAAAAAAATCCCCCAAAGCAGCCCAGAACTCTACCAGATTTCATGTTTGCAGTCTAGTCTAAGGAAAATGTGACTTTCTGAGATAGCTCACCTTAAAAGAGATTTCATACTGTTCTCCTCCCCAGATCTCCAGCCCAGCATCGTAGCCGCCAAGCTCCCAGAACCACTTTTTATCCACAGCAAACAGTCCCCCAGCCATGACTGGAGACCTACAGGGAAAAAAAACAACAACTCAGTATCACAACTCAGAACCCAAATGCAGTCATCTTGCCAGGCAGCATTGGAAACACCCCTTGGACGTCTGCATCCCAATAGGAAGGATCCTTTGTTTCTAGCATTCCAAAGCAGCATGGCTTAGTGGAAAGAGCAGGGACTTGGGAGTCAGATGTCGTGGGTTCAAATCTCAGCTCCGCCACTTTTCATTCATTCATTCAATCGCATTTATTTAGTGCTTACTGTGTGCAGCGCACTGTACTAAGCTCTTGGGAGGTACAAGTTGGCAACATATAGAGACAGTCCCTACCCAACAATGGGCTCACAGTCTAGCAGGGGGAGACAGACAACAAAACAAAACATGGAGACAGGTGTCAAAATCGTCAGAACAAATAGAATTAAAGCTATATGCACATCATTAACAAAATAAATAGAATAGTAAATATGCACGAGTAAAATAAATAGAGTAATAAATCTGTACAATTATATATACAAGTGCTGTGGGGAGGGAAGGAGGTAGGGTTGGGGAGGAGGAGAGGAAAAGGGGGCTCGGTCTGGAAAGGCCTCCTGGAGGAGGTGAGCTCTCAATTTATCAGCTGTGTGACTTTGGGCAAGTCACTTAACTTCTCTGTGCCTCAGTTACCTCATCTGTAAAATGGGGATTAAGACTGTGAGCCCCACGTGGGACAACCTGATTACCTTGTATCTACCCCAGCGCTTAGAACAGTGGTTGGCACATAGTAAGCCCTAAACAAGTACCACAATTATTATTATTATTATATTTTCGCTGCTTCTCCCCCCAAGGATGCAAGAAGCCACATTATCTTTGTGGAAAGGGACAGAGTAGGGCTCCTCTCAATGGAAAATGGCAGCATTTCCAGAATCTATGACTCAAAGCTGCAGTGACAAACATCAAATGATGAGCAGTGGATATAGTAATTCACATAGTGCTCCCACCCTCCGGACTTCCAAAAAGGCACCAAAATTTAAAGCTAAGCCTCTTTCAAAATGTGCTTTCTCTCTCTTACTCCAATCAATGGTACCTATGGAGAAAATGAGGCCATCATTCAAAGATATTACATACCCTTGAGTAATAATAATAATAACAATGATATTTGCCAGGTGTTTACTATGGCCCAAACACTATTCTAAGTGCTGGGATAGACACCAGACAATCATAATGGATTGAGTGCTCTGGATGTTTTAATGCTGACATGCCTGTAGGTCAAGGAGGGCTTTCAGAAGTTTCTCGTGCTTACTCTCCAACGCTCGGGAATTAGTGGAATTTGTTATCATCCAACTGGATTTTGTCCATACATTACATTGTTGTTTCTAACTTGCTGTTCAGAACTGGGTAACAGATAGATACACGGAATCCTAGATGATATTTTTTGCAGAGAGGACAGCATTTTCCATTATTTATACGAAAGCCAACGAGTAACAGCGTGAGCCAAATCACCGCAGCAGGATACAGATAAACAGGCAAACAACTAGGAGTCACACTCAACTGCTAAGAGCCCTTTTTTTGGTAGTACCGGTGCTTGGAGACTCTCTGAGGCACTGGGGCCCCTCCACATTTGCCCACACTTACTCAAACGGGTCACTGGGGTCAGGTTTCTGCAACTCCTGGGGAATCGGGATCCTCTTGTAATACATCTCCCAGTCAAATGCTCCCCTCATGGCATCTCCCGCCTGGGTCTCATACCCAAAGTGGTCATGATCGATCACGTCGATCATCGGGCACACGATGGTCTTGCGGTTCCGGGCGATGCGATCTGTCAAGGCCACAGACACGTGTTAGGAAGGGAGCAAATCTGGAGCCCTTGAGTGGCAGCTCCGGGAAACTACGGTATACAGGCCCTTGCATTTTTTTTTCCAGTCCTATTTGTTAAGTACTTACTATATGTCAGCACAAGGGCTGGGGTAGGTACAAGTTAATCAGGTCGGACAGAGTCCTTGTCCCACAAGGGGCTCACAGTCTAAATAGAAGGCAAAATAGATATCGAACCCCCATTTTACATTTGAGGAAACTGAGGGAGAGAGCAGTTAGTTGACTTTCCCAAGGTCATACAGCAGACAGTGGCAGAGCTGGGATTGGAATCCTCTGACTTTCAGGCTCGTGTTCTTTCCACTATGCAACACTGCTTCCCACTTTAAAGGACATTAGGTGTACCACAAAATGAAGTTCCGAGCCTGTCCGGGGGCAATTTTCCTCAATACGAACTTAGCTTTAGAGCTGCTGCAGCACCATACAACAGACCCCCTTCCCCCACAGTCAACTTACTCCTAGAGATGTTTGTTTTTTTCTCATCGCAGAGTGAAACTCATTCCAGTTTTCCCTATGTTTAACTCCTTCAATTTCAGGTCAGTCTGGGGCTGATGACAGGTGGTCCTAGCCCTAATTCTCTGAGCAATTGACCTCCTGAACTTAGATCTTCCAACTCATCTTCGGGTATCCCTTGATTAGAGTTTGGGAGCTTAGCTTGGCCTGTCATGTGGCACACACCAAGGAACTGGGATGTGTTTATTCCACATTACTGGGGTGGAAAAGCATTGAAAAAGTCCAACAAGGGAACAATACTGCATTTATTCTCCTGGGGTAAAAAGTAACTCTTTCTTGATTCTCCTTAGAAAGATTCATTAGAGACAGATTTTCTGCTTTAGGCTCCCTTGGGCTTACTCCCCTCCCACTGCTACTTCTTGCATTGCCCTTTTGGTGGTTCTCTCTTTCCCGGGACTTTTGGGAGGTGAGCACAGCCAGGGAAGGTGGATGGAGATAAATGCAGTCCCGAGTGCAGGGTTGTGCTGGATGGGGCTTCTTCAGCCCAGCCTGAATCAGCCGGGTACCTTTCCCCACCCTTCCCCGACTGATCCAGCTGCTCAGATACTGAGTCCACAGCTGCTCCCTGAACCTGAGCCAGATTTGTGAAGTGATTTGTGCCACTTGCTCACTCCTCGCTTCCACCACTGCCACTGGGGTGCACGTTCCAGCGTGGACAAGACTGGACAAACGAGGCTGGACCAGCCCTAAAGTATTTATGCCACCTGAACCATGGGCTTGTGTTTCCACTGGGCTATGGGGAGAGAGCCTTTGGGTGCTGGGGTGGGGAAAGTAGGAGACGGAGAAAGAGAGAAGCCCCTCCCCGGGGGTTTCGGTTCCCCGTCTGATAGGTGGGAGGCTGGGGAAGGGATAAGACGACCAACTTTCGGCCCAGCCAGTGCGTGGCCTAGTGGCAACGGCACGGCCTGGGGAGTCAGAGGACGTGGGTTCTAATCTCGGCTCCGCCACTGGTCTGCTGTGTGACCTGGGACAAGTCACTTAACTTCTCGCAGAGAAGCAGCGTGGCTCAGTGGAAAAGAGCCCGGGCTTTGGAGTCAGAGGTCATGGTTCAAATCCCGGCTCCGCCGCTTGTCAGCTGTGTGACTTTGGGCAAGTCACTTGACTTCTCTGTGCCTCAGTTACCTCATCTGTAAAATGGGGATGAAGACTGTGAGCCCCACATGGGACAACTTGATCACCTTGTAACCTCCCCAGCGCTTAGAACAGTGCCTTGCACATAGTAAGCGCTTAATAAATGCCATCATTATTATTACTATTATTATTATTCTCTGGGCCTCAGTGACCTCATCTGTAAAATGGGGATTAAGACTGTGAGCCCCACATGGGGCAACCTAATCACCCTGTATCCTCCCCAGTGCTTAGAACAGTGCTTTGCCCATAGTAAGCGCTTAACAAATGCCAACATTATTATTGTCTGGGCCTCAGTCACCTCATCTGTCAAATGGGAATTAAGACTGTGAGCTCCATGCGGGACAGGGACTGTGTTCAACCCGACTGGCTTGCATCAACACCAGCACTTAGTTGCAGTGCTTAGCAGTGGTGAACGCTTAATACCAAAATTATCATTAGTGATAGTTGCCACTTGATTTGGGTAGAAAACAAATTTTGCAGGTTCCTGGTTTGCTGCCGTGGGAAATTTCCCGGAGAAAAGGCAAGTAGGTGGCTTGTTCTGCAATTCTGAAGCTCATTCTTGCTGAAGATGGCTTCCTTACCTAGCAGTGGGGGGAGCCAATTGACATTAGCTTCACAGTGTGAGTCTAAGAAGGTAATGACATCTCCAATGGCCACCGAAGCCCCGAGCATTCGAGTCCTTATCAGTCCTTCTCTCTTCTTGGTCCGAAGAATCCTCACCTTGGGAAACCGCGCCATGTAGTCTTCCAAACGCTTTCTCAGATGCTCTGCGAACAAGACAAAAAGGAGAAAGGCCCAAGAATAACTCCTTCAAATGTCGTGTGTCCATTGTCAGCTCAACATCCCTGCAACTCAGAGGAAAGCTAGGTTCCGGTCTAAGGGAGAAAAATAAAAGAGATGTGTGTTTTCAAGTTTACTGGATTTCAGATTTTATTCCCAGCAAGGATCATGAGTTAATGCGGTTGGGCATTTTCTTGATCCAGGTCTTACGTCACAGTAGGATTATGCTCCTGTAGTCCCTTTAGACTCATTCAGAGTTGCCCAGTTGTGTGCTTTTTCCCCAGGTTTTAATTTTGCCTTGAGATAAAGCGGGAGATAGAATGAAGGTCACTGTTGACTCCAAATAATAGGCAAAATCTTCTGAATTTCTTGCGTTTTCTGCAGCCAGAGTCTGGCTCTCGGCTTTGATGCTCGTTACAGTTGGGTTCCACAGACTAAGGCCAAATTCCGTTTTTTTCCTTTACACTCCAGTCTTTGATACTTAAAAACAATTTTTCCTTTTTAAAGTGCTCTTTGCGAAAACCTGACATTTCCCCCTACTTCCGGTCTCTAATTTAAAATCCTCCAGAAATCTCCACAAGACCAAATGCGTTTTGGCGTAATGTCCCTTACACCCTGTACAGCTGTGGCAATTAAAATATACGTATAGGTTAGTGGGCTCAATAAAATCTTTACTACTTATTGCTTTCTCATGAAGATTAATATGTCATTCCTCACCCTTTTCCTTTCACCTCAGAACAAGGCCTTTGCAGTAAGGAGAAATCAATCTATGCTAATTGAGCTGATAAATCTTCCTAAAGGAGAACTTCTAGAAGAACAGACAAGATATTAGCAGTCTTAGTGACATTTTAGATACAGTGTAGAATAGGCAGGGGCTTTGTCAAATTTAAACAAAAAAAAATCATAGCTGTCATCTTTGACTATAGCTGTTTCAACACAGGGTGAAACTGATAAATCATTAAAATGACAACCCTTTTCAACTCACACTACTTCTTCCACCAGATAGGAAATGGGACTTTCTCTTGGTTTTAGTCATCTAAAACCACAGAATTAGATTACCATCATTAAATCACCCTTGTTACAGATGGGCTTAGTAATTACAGATCTACTAATTAAGACCTGCTGGCAAGTTTATGGAAAAATCTGAATAATTATTTAGGGACGATTAGGCTTTTCTGTCTGCATTTGAATAAACATTTACATACAATCAAGACTGCTGCCTCTAATAGAGTGATTTTATTTCTCAAGTTTATCCAACAAAGAAAAACTTACATACGCTTGTATCTTGATTGGCTTTACTACGTCACAACTACTCTGCCTTAATTTTTCCTTCCTTAAAATGGAGATTACTCCTTCTGTGAATGGTTTTATAAGAATGGGCTATAATTGTATAGGCCTCTGAAGATCAGAAGGATAAGGAATGTGATGGTATCTTCCTACCTCCAATTCACAATCTTTAGTCTGTGGCTTCTGATCTCTCTCCTCGGCAACCACCAACAAAGGAAAACTGTAACAACTTTGAGAGGGAAATATAAACAGCCTTAAAAGACATTTAGGAAGCTAAGATTCTCCTTTCTGCACAAATGTTTTAGCAACAATGGAGCCCAGAGATTAAGGAGAATGAGGAAGCAACAGGACTATTTCTGATGGCTTTCTTAAGAGTTTGATGTCTATCTCCCCCACTAGACTGTAAGCTTCATAAGGGCAGGGATTGTGTTTACGCTGTACGGTACTATCCCAAGCACTTCCTACAGTGCTCTGCACAAAGTAAGCACTCAATAAATACCATTGATTTATTGATTTGATTTCTGGAAATTACCAAAATTTTGAGACCAGACTTACAGGTAAATATCAAATATGTGTTGGCTGACAAAGATGTTTTTATTAGCATCCCAGAAGAGGTGCACAGGGAATTCATAGCCATTACCCGGGTGAACTTGTTACTTGGGAGAAATAGCCTTGGTTAAAGAGATATTTGCAAAATTGCTTTAATCTCTTATTACAAGGTTCTTACTGGGCAAGGGGCATTGAGACATTAGATTACGCTATACATACTCTTACAGGCAGTTCCTCTGTTGCTTTAAATCTAAACTGATTTTCTCCTGGATTTAATCAGGATGCCAACTATTGGCTTACTTTCAGAGCTTAGAACAGTGCTTTGCACATAGTAAGCGCTTAAGAAATGCCATTATTATTATTATTATTATGATCATCATCGTCGATCATATTTATTGAGCGCTTACTGTGTGCAGAGCACTGTACTAAGCGCTTGGGAAGTACAAGTTGGCAACATATAGAGACAGTCCCTACCCAACAGTGGGCTCACAGTCTAAAAGGGGGAGACAGAGAACAAAACCAAACATACTAACAAAATAAAATAAATAGAATAGATATGTACAAGTAAAATAAATATATAAATAGAGTAATAAATATGTACAAACATATATACATATATACAGGTGCTGTGGGGAAGTTGTACATGTCGCCTAGCTGGTACTTTTTCAAGAAAGTTGTGGCAACTGGTTTGCTGTGAACTAATGAGCAAACTGATTAGTTAAAAAGTTAAAAAATACATCATTTTTTTCCCAATAAACCTAGTTAAATTCAAACACGAGAATTTCCATTTATAGTTCCTCACATTTCCTCACTTATTTTTAATGGCTCTTTGAAAATTCTAAGTAATCTGCTTTCCCATTTCACAGTGCACAATCCTTACGATGAATTCATTTATTGCAATAATGCAAATCCTACCATCACAAACACACTGATTTCTACCAAAACTGTCCCAACTACATGTTTGGGGTAGAACATGGAAGAACAATTAGTGAACACTCTTCCAGCAGCATGTGTCTCTGGAAACACCTCAACTGGGCATTATACTACACTGGATATGGGATAACTGCTTCAAAGCAGTGTGACATAGTGAAAAGCGTCTGGGCCTGGAAGCCAGAGGGCCTGGGTTCTAATCCCGGCTCCACCACTTGTCTGTTGTGTGACACTGGGCAAGTCACTTAACTTTTCTGGGCCTCAGTTACCTCATTTGTAAAAGAGGGATTAAGACTGAATGTACCCCAGCACTTAGTACAGTGCCTGGCACACAGTAAGTGCTTAACACCATTAAAAAAATTGGACTTTTCCTTAACACAAGAACACAACCCCTACTAAAGGACCAGACAATTTCATTAAAAAGAAGAGAAAGAAATGAGGAGAAATTTGAAAAAGAGGAAAATATCACTACTTTTGTCAGTTCTAAGGATTATAATTCCTAGAATGGCACAAAGTTTGATCTGGATCTGAAAAGAATGTCAACGACACATTTATATCTGATGATAAACTGTTTAAGCATTTTTGGAAAAAAGAAAGGAATAAGGCATCAAACTTTGGGATCTGATTACCAAAGTACCTTTCTTTAATTGACGAAAATCATTAGGACAAAGTAAAAAACATTCTAGTATACTACATTTTAATATATTGAGATGATATCCCTGGTGTGCATGCATCTTCTATGCCATTCTATGCCTCCCAAAATAACTGAGACTACACTACTATTAGATTGAGATTTTCAAGACATGGAGACACTGGCTTGCAGTTTTTGGTTACGTTAGATATACTGCACATTGATTAACATTACAATGTATACATAAATCAGTTGCTTTTTAAAATCAATAATCAGCACTCACAGCAAGAAGAGATTAGTTACACTGATAAAATAAATGGATTTAACAATCATCATCAATCGTATTTATTGAGCGCTTACTGTGTGCAGAGCACTGCACTAAGCGCTTGGGAAGTACAAGTTGGTAACATTACAAACGTGTAATCAACTGTTGTCTGACTCACTTTTCCTGGCTTGATTTTTGTGGGTGGGATTCTGGGGGTGGTGGTCGTGGGGGAGATACAGAATTTATTGCTATTTTTCAGTTAAAAGATTCACAGCATTTTGCGCTTCTGCTTCTACCAAATGAGTTAAGGGTTCCTTAGCCTCATGGGTTTCTTATTCTAAGACTTCAGGGGATTGAGGCCCTTATAGATTTTTCTTTTTTACTGCCAATCTGATGGGAAAGAACCACAGCTATAATATCCAATGCTGGTCTACTTATATTACTGCATTTTTATTGCTGGATAAAACAGCCAGATCTCTGAGCTCTCTCAGCCAGTGCATTGGTGCATTAAGAAGTTTGGGGAGGTAGGTGTGGGTGAAAAGAAGGAACGGGCTTGGGGAGTGTGAGTGGAACCACACTTGCTCTTACTTAAACTCAGTCAGTGGAGAAGACTGTTTCTAAGAGGTGGGGGACCAAATAGGAAGTTCCATTTCCTGGGTGGAGAACCTCCTGAAAAAAACATTTCCTTCATAAAGTCGTGTACAGGCTCAAGTCGGCTTGTGGTCCTGAGTCTGAGGTCTCGGGAGGCTTCTTTGCTTTGCTGGGGAGGGCTTCTTCTTTGAATTCAAGTTGGGCTTTGATACCCTTCCTCCTTAGAGCTCCGAGGGCTTTCAGGAAAGCAGTATGGCAGCTGAGACGCTCCAAATTCCAACAATCCACAGGAACAAGCCAATTGTTTCTGAGTAATCTGTCCACATGTGGCAGGATCCATTTGAAGTGAAACCTGGGATCCCTTCTGGCTCCCTCTGGTGCAAACTGAATCTCAGTCCGACTCTGATGCCTCAATACTGGGGTCCCAGCCGGAATTCCTACGATTCTCGGGTATAGTACCCCTTGCTACATTGTCCTCTCCCAAGCAGTTAGTATAGTGCTCTGTACACTTTAAGCACTCAATAAATATGACTGATTTCCTTCTATCAAAATTCAACAAAACCATTACCTTATTCAAGATGTGTTCCTAGATTAACCCCCTAAGATTAATCCCTATTAACTCCTATAGCACCTCAGCAAGTGACACAGTGGGCTTCTGCTATAATGTGGTACCTGACCTCCACGCCTCTGGGCACCATCGGGCCTATTCCACAGTTTCGTGTGGTGCAAGGTATTCCCTGGCTTCCAATTTGTATGGCACCAGGGTTTCCCTTAATAATAATAATGATGGCATTTGTTAAGCGCTTACTAAGTGCCAAACACTGTTTTAAGCGCTGGGGGGGGGGGGGGGGGGGGATACAAGGTAATCGGGTTGTCCCACATGTGGCTCACAGTCTTAATCCCCATTTTACAGATGAGGTAACTGAGTGATTTGCCCAGTTACACAGCTGACAATTGATGGAGGCAGGATCAGAACTCATGACTTCTGACTCCCAAGCCCGTGCTCTTTCCACTGAGCCACGCTGCCTCTCTAACCCTTACCTTAGTGCCCCTGTGGTGTCTGAGAGTCCCTTCTTTCCGGGTTTCCAGAATTTGGGGGGCTTCCAGGACCTGGGCTCTAATCCCGGCTCTGCCACTTGTCTGCTGTGTGACCATGGGCAAGTCACTTAACTTCTCTGTGCCTCGGTTACCTCATCTGTAAAATGGGGACTAAGACTGTGAGCTCCATGGGGGATGCTGTCCAACCCAATTTGTACAGTGCCTGGCATAGCAAGTGCTTAACAGATACCACAATTATTACTATTATTATTCCTGGGGGAAGTCTGGGGTTACCTATGGATCCATTCTATGCCTTTGCTATGATTTAGTGAGGTGCATGAAAGCAGGGTTAATGTTTTAAATATCTTTTCCATACATCTATATGGATTTTATGCCTCCAGTTTGATTGAGGGACAGCACAGAGACTCCTCCAAACAGTTCTGAGGTCAATATTTTGCACCTGTGGCTGCTCAACCTACAATGCTGAATGACTGGCATGCCCAGTTCCTGGGATGGAGCATGGAATCTAATTAATGAGCATTTTGGGACATTGACTACTCAAAACCCAAATGAATCACTAGGCTAAAAGGGAAGACAGACCACACCTTGGACAGTCAAAGAGGCAAATAAAAGTTAATGCAAATGCTGAACAACGAGGGAAACCACTCCAAATGGATGGATTGCCGAATAGGGTAGCTGGCTTGCAAACACTATAGTTTCCAGTGCCAGCTAACCTTCCTCCTGAAGGGAGGAACGGCTGAGGCAGGAGATCTTAGAAGAGAAAACTCTCATTTAATAATAATTATGAGCTTTTCTCCACCTGGAATGCCTTCCTCATTTCTTTCTGCTGAATAATGTCCCTCACCTTCATCCAAACTCTGCTCAAGATTCACTTCTAACATGAAAATTTTCCCAACTGGCTGCACAAAAATCTAAGTCACCTCTCACCCTCTTTATCAATCAATCAATCATGAGCATTTATTTAGCACCAGCTATGTATAGAGTGCTCTGCCCCTTCTCTGCTGTGTGACCTTGGGCAACTCATTTAACTTCTCTGTGCCTCAGTTACCTCATCTGTAAAATGAGGATTAAGACTCTGTGCCTTATGTGGGACAGGAACTGTGTCCAAACCAACTGCCCTGTATTTACCCCAGTGCTTAATACAGTGCCTGGCACAGAGTAGGTGCTTAACAAATACCACAGGGGAAAAAAAAGGAGCAACCTACATATGAAACACACCAAAAATATGCCTCCATATCTCTAGGAGTATCTATATCCATTTGTTTCATTTTCCTGTTTTAGAGATAAGCTTCTTGAGGCCAGAAACCATCGTCATTTATCTCCTATGTAACTATACACACATTGCTGATATACACCAAAAACATCTGGTTTCATTATCATCTTATTCCATCTGACCCTCTTTGATGGAGGTGCAACAGTAATAGCAGCTATTTGGCTAAAATCTGGGTAACCAGGGAGAGAGGAGAAGGATGAGGAGGAGGCCTTGATATTAGCCCTAAATGGCTAAATCAGCCCCTGAATAACTGAAAATCCAGAAAACTCCACTCTGGGACCAGAGTGAATAGTTCTTTGGATATCTGAGATGGCTTTAATAATGCAGAGGCTGCCATTCACTAGAAATTGCCAATTGCTTGTGCTTTTTCTGTGGGGGAGTTTTAAGTGCTCTGGGCAATTTGCAATTTCCTTAGACTCCTGGCCATTAAAGTCAAATCATTAATGTACTACTTCTCAGTGAAGGACTGACGGATTTATTCACTTGTATTTGTTCCATAGTTGGGTAATTTTTCCCTAATGAATGCACTTTAAGGTACTGACAATCTGGCGTGAGGGAGGGGGAACAAAAGAAAAAGCTTTAAGTAGAAATAGAGTCCGCATTTAAAGGACTCAGCACTCATTTGCTACAAATTTTCAGGGTCTACCTAGTTGCTTTGTTTTGGTTTTTAAATGCAAGGCATCTTGTCCTCATATACATCCGCCATTTTTCAAACCACTCACTTGGGTTTATGAGGTTTTCCTGAAGTTAAACCCTACCCATATGGCATTTCACCACCTGGAAGGGGTTTAATGTTTACCTGTAAACTTGAAGGTTTTGCTCTTCCACCTCGTTTATGAAGATATTAAATAACACTGGTACCGGCAGAGTTCCCCGAGGGTCCTCCCGATTCACCCTTCTCTTTGGTTTTCAATCTTTCTGCCTGATTTCTATCCACAACAGAACATTCCCTTTAATCCCTGGATTACTCAGTTTTTAAAAATAGTTATTGTTACAGAACCTTGTAAAACATCTTTTGCAAATATAAATACATCATGTGCACTTGTTCCCCTCTCTATCAGCTGGGATCTTGTCAACTTAACTCTAATGGTTTAGCAAAACACAATTTGGGTTAGCAGACCCCCCCAAAATTGGGTTTTTCAAAGTGTTCATTGATCCTAAACTACCGATTGGCTTGGCTTGGGTGCAAGACTTCCAGCCTGTAATTCGCATGGTCACCAATGAATAAACACTTCCTAGGGGTGAGATTTACAGAGATCGGCCAGACCTCCGTGTCAGTGACCGTTTGTAACAATGTTGCTCACTCTAGCCAGGAGTTCTGAAGCTTTCATGCTGAGGTCCTTCAGAATTTCAGTTTCTAGTTATTTGATTGTATCTACCTCATTATTTTGGTATAAAAACTCCCATGTGGTCACCACCATCTGACCTACTTATTCTGACCTGTCTACTACAAAAAGCAACTTGAGTGTGGAAAATTCTCTAATATCAAGCGCTTAGTACAATGCTCTGCACACAGTCAGCCTCAATAAATACGACTGAATGAATAACTCTTTCTTAGGACAGTGCTGTCCTTCAATCAATCGCATTTATTAAGCGCTTACTATGTGCAGAGCACTGAATGAAATACTTGGGAGAGTACAGAGTTACTAAACACGATCCTTACCTTCCAAGTTTACAATTTAGTGGGGGAGACAGACACTAAAATAAGTTACAGGTAGGGGGAAGCGATAGAAAATAAAGACACGTATATAAATGCAACAGCGGTTGGGTGGGAAGGGATGCGTACCCAAATGATTAGGTGACATGAAGTGCTAAAAGAGCCACAAGGGAAGAAATTGGCTTGGGGTGGGGATGACACATTAATTAGGGAAAGTCTCCTGGAGGAGATGTGATTTCCAACTTCTTACTTCTTCAGAGAGCACAGCTGCCCAGATCGCAATAAGTTTATAAGAAATGCCAAAGGTCACCTCAATGGTTCAACCAGCCCCATACACCATTTCTGACAATGGTCCTAGAATGCACGGTGAAACAGTGAGGTTTGCTTTCAATGACACTTGAGCAGCCACTGGACCAGTTTTCAGTTGGTTAGTCCTCTGCCTGGGCTGATACAGCCCTTAAAGACTACGATATTTATACGTCCACCCTTATATGTCCACCCTCCTTCTGCCTCGGCTTCTGTCACCGATTCTTGCAGCTCAGAATCGACTTCCCTTTCTACAGGGACCCAGCACACAAACACAACTGCTCTGAAACAGAGGTGGAAGTCAGGGGTCTCCTGGAGACTACAATTTTGCCAATCTCCACAAAACTTTCTGTTATGAAATCATTATGTTACGTTGCATTACTTCTGTAATCCACAAAATATATGTCTCCTATTTCCAGGTTCACAAAGGGCTGTCTGGTATACGTAAGTGCTGTCGAGTCAACCTACTCGATGATGATGATGATGATGATGGCATTTGTTAAGCGCTTACTATGTGCAAAGCACTGTTCTAAGCGCTGGGGGGATACAAAGGTGATCAGGTTGCCCCATGCAGGGCTCACAGTCTTAATCCCCATTTTGCAGATGAGGTAACTGAGGCTCAGAGAAGTGAAGTGACTTGCCCAAGGTCACACAGCAGGCGTGTGGCGGAGCCGGGATTCAAACCCACGACTTCTGACTCCAAAGCCTGTGCTCTTTCCACTGAGCCACACTGCTTCTTGAGACCCACCCTAATAGTCTCACAGCTCTAAGTTTTTCTTCATGTCCCTAACTTTCCTCCTGGTAATTCATTTCAACTTCTTGTCTGTGGATTTAATAAAATCACTTAACATTTATCAGTATCAATTCCTGTGGCAACTGATGTCTGTTTTGAACACCCTTCAAACTTCAGTGGTTGCTTGATGAATAATAATTCTGTGCTTATCTTGTTCAACCTTCAATCCTGTTCCTCTTAGACATCTTTCCAGGCTGAAGAGGCCTAAGCCTTTTAGGTTCTGGAGTCAAGCTCCCTTCCTCAAATTGCTGGGATTAGTTTTCGCTCAGCAAAGGCAGAGAGAAGGGATGAAGAGAAATGAAGCATTCGTTCATTGAATCGTATTTATTGAGCGCTTACTGTGTGCAGAGCACTGCACTAAGTGCTTGGGAAGTACAAATTGGCAACATATCGAGACTGCCCCTACCCAACAACGGGCTCACAATGCAAAGAATATGGGCCCGGGAATCAGAGGACCTGAGTTCTAATCCTGACTCTGCCACATCTTCTATGTGGCCTTGGGGAAGTCAGTTAACAATAATAATAATGATGGTGTTTGTTAAGCTCTTACTATGTGCTAGGCACTGTACTAAGCGCTGGGGTGGATACAAGCAAATCAGGTTGGACACAAACCCTGTCCCACATGGGGCTCACAGCCTCAACCCCCATTTTACAGATGAGGTAACTGAGGCCCAGAGAAGTGAAGTGACTTGTCCAAGGCGACATAGCAGACAAGTGGAAGAGCCAAGATTAGAACCCATGACCTCTATTTATTTATTTATTTTACTTGTACATATCTGTCTAATTATTTTATTTTGTTAATATGTTTGGTTTTGTTCTCTGTCTCCCCCTTCTAGACTGTGAGCCCACTGTTGGGTAGGGAGCCGTCTCTATATGTTGCCAACTTGGACTTCCCAAGCGCTTAGTACAGTGCTCTGCACACAGTAAGCGCTCAATAAATACGATTGACTGATTGATTGACCTTCTGACTCCCAGGCTTGTGTTCTATTTATCACACCACGCTGCTTTAATAACGATTGTTGTATTTGTGAAGTGCGTACTGTGCGACAGTGGGAGGATATACGCAAATCGGGTTGGACACAAACCCCGTCCCACACAGGGCTCCCAGTCTTAATCCTCATTTTACAGATGAGGGAATTGAGGCACAGACGAGTTAAGTGTCTTGCCCAAGGTCACACAGCAGACATGTGGCAGAGCAGGGATTTGAACTCAGGTCCTTCTGATTCCCAAGCCCATGCTCTATCCACTAGGCCATGATGCTTCTCCTTATCTTAACTTCTCTGCGCTTCAGTTACTTCATCTGTAAATGGGGATTAAATCCTACTCCTCCCACTAGACTGAGAGCCCCATGTGTAGACCGGGTCTAACCTGATTATCTTGTATCTGCCCCAGCGCTTAGAAAAGCACTTAAATGAGCCCCCTGTTGGGTAGGGACTGTCTCTATATGTTGCCAATTTGTACTTCCCAAGCGCTTAGTACAGTGCTCTGCACACAGTAAGCGCTCAATAAATACGATTGATTGATTGATTGATTAAAAAATGCATTTGGGCCAGAAATGGACGGTGCTCTCTAACCGACTTGGGAAAAGCTCTCCTAAAGTAGTGACCAGGACAGTTAGTCTTTCTATTTAATGATTACCAGATCTGACTCAAAGCTAGGATGTGCGTGCTGACATCCTAGGGCTCACCTGCCCTAACACAGCTGCACGATTTGAATCAGCAAAGTTTCCGCACTGCCACAAATCTCCAAAAATTAGAGATGGAACTTCAAATACGTGACATATGAACTAGAAGTGCCTAAGAAAAGAAACTTTCTTGATCCTCTCAGAAGTGCACTCTAGCAGAAACAGCTAAGGACTGGGAACAATCATCCAAGGATTATCCATCTCTTTGGGTAAGTCCCTGAAGACTGCCCGTGCCTCAAGTTTCCTATCTTTAAAATGGGTATTGAAATGAAGGCATGATGTAATGGGGCTGAGTCTCTTCAACGCTTGTGAAGCATTTTGGACTTTTGGAAAAACAAAACACCGCAAATGGGAAAGAGTTTATTCTTTTTAAATTGCTAATGTACTGTTTCCAAGACTCCAAGCTGCAGAAATAGTATACTTTTGGTATGTCAATCATCACACAGTACATATTGTCAGAAGAACATTTATATGCCTGGCTTTCTTGGCAGATGAAAGTATTATGGGTGCTTTGGGACAGATGGGCATGCCACCGAAATCTTCTAATGAAGGATCTCACCACATCCTTTAGCAGACGCACCTTCTAACAAACATACTTGGAAATACACAAGACCCCTATTGGTGTTGTTAATATTATTATTAATAGAGTATTTGTTAAGAGCATACTATGTGCCAAACACTGTGTTAAGTGCTGGAGTGGGTTAAGGATAGATAAGGTCTATTCTATTTATTTTATTTTGTTAGTATGTTTGGTTTTGTTCTCTGTCTCCCCCTTTTAGACTGTGAGCCCACTGTTGGGTAGGGACTGTCTCTGTATTTTGCCAATTTGTACTTACCAAGCGCTTAGTACAGTGCTCTGCACACAGTAAGCACTCAATAAATACGATCGATGATGATGATGACTGTCTCTATACGTTGCCAACTTGTACTTCCCAAGCGCTTAGTACAGTGCTCTGCACACAGTAAGCGCTCAATAAATACGATTGATTGATTGATTGATAAGGTCCAGACCCGCTCCCACAAGGGGCACCCAGTCCTGGGCCAGCACTATTGCAGGCGATAATACTTACGAGAAGCAGCGTAGCGGATAGAGCACGGGCTGGGAGTCGTGGGTTCTAATCCCAGCTCCGCCATGCGTCTGCTGTGTGACCTTGGGCAAATCACTTCACTTCTCTGTGTTGCGAGCCAGTGTGGGACAGGGACTGTGTCCAACCTAATTAACTTGTACCTACCCCAGCTCTTAGAACGGTGCTCGGTATATAGTAAGTGCTTAACAACTCTTGTCTTGCACTGTTAAGTCATTTCCAACCCACAGCGACTCCATGGACACATCTCTCCCGGAATGCCCTATCTCCACCTGCACTCTTTCCAGTAGTGTATCCATAGAGTTTTCTCGGTAAAAATATGGAAGTGGTTTGTCATTGCCTTCTGCACGGTAAGCTTGAGCCTCCGCCCACGACTCTTTCCCACACTGCGGCTGCCCGGCACAGGTGAATATGACTTGTAACAGATTGCTTTCCACTTGCTAGCTGCTGCCCAAGCTAGGAATGGAATGGGTTTGCTTCTGCTTGACCCTCCCTCCTGTAGCCAAGACTGGTAGAGAACTGGAATTCCTCCAGATGTGATCCTGAGAAGGGGCTTAACAAGTACCACGATTATTATTATTAAAGGATCCCAAGAAATAATGAAATTGGTTTGCTAAACTAATCTGGATTGGTGAGTGGAGTTAGAATGCAGAATCATCTCCACGTGGTTTAGCTTAACCCTGATGGCAGTACTGTTCGTTACTACAGAACCATTCCCGGTATCTTTCTTTGGACTGAACCCATATTCTGTCTCTGGTTTGGTTGAAGATAAATTGTGTGCCTTCCCTGATCATCCCAGCGCTTAGAACAGTGCTTTGCACATAGTAGGCGCTTAATAAATGCCATCATTATTATCGTTTGCTTGTAAATCATAAGCCCCTATATTTTCTTCTGTCACATTACAAATGACACCACTCATCTTTACTCGACTATTTGGTCCTAACATGCTGCTTAGTGAGTTTAAGAATGAATTACACTCCTTCCTGAAGCAATCCCATCTACAAGCCAGCTCCCAGAAATAGAAAGCACTTTATCATGGAAATTAACTCCGCTTCCCTATTTTGGTGAAGATGAGTAATCCGTTTAAAAAGAAATGCCATTATCCAAACAGGCAGCCTCTCCACCACTTTTAATTTCATCTAAACGCTTTAGCCCCTTTTTCGGGAGGTGGGGAAGGCAATAAATCCATTTAATAATCACACTACCAATAAAAACACTTCAAATCTCACTATCGTCATTTAATTACAGGCTGCGCTGTTTTCCTAAAACCACCCCAGTCAATTTGCTAAAAGAGATCATTCTGCCAACTGCAAAGAAAGTTTTGTAGTGGGAGCCAAGACAGGGCTCGTTTCTGCAAGTCTGGCCCTTAGCAGAGAGAATTCCTATTCGTATAAACCGTGGTGGAACGTGCCAGGGTGATGACTGTCTAAGCGGCCCCCACAGTGGCCCAGGAGGTTGTCATAGCCAAGCTTGAATCCCGAATCCTCCCCGGTTTTCCTGGCTCCAGCCTTTCTCCTCTATCGAATCTATACTTTCCTCTGCTAAAATTACCTTTGGTAAAACGAGTGACCTGTAACTGTCTGTCCTCTCCTCAGAAACCTTTTTTTTAACGGCATTTATTAAGTGCTTACTACGTGCAAAGCACTGTTCTGAGCGCTGGGGAGGTACAAGGTGATCAAGTTGTCCCACAGGGGGCTCACAGTCTTAATCCCCATTTTCCAGACGAGGTAGAGCTGACAATGGGCGGAGCTGGGATTTGAACCCGTGACCTCTGACTCCAAAGCCCAGGCTTTTTCCACTGAGCTTGGGCAAGCCCCCTAACTTTTCTGGGTCTCAGTTTCTTCATCTGTAAAATGGGGATCCACACCCAGTTCTTTTCCCCTCTTGGACTGTGAACCCATGGGGGACAAGGACTGTGTCTGACCTGATTAGGACCTACTGAGAGCTCACCTCCTCCAGGAGGCCTTCCCAGACTGAGCCCCTTCCTTCCTCTCCCCCTCGTCCCCCTCTCCATCCTCCCCATCTTACCTCCTTCCCTTCCCCCCAGCACCTATATATATGTATATATGTTTGTACATATTTATTACTCTATTTATTTATTTTACTTGTACATATCTATTCTATTTATTTTATTTTGTTAGTATGTTTGGTTTTGTTCTCTGTCTCCCCCATTTAGACTGTGAGCCCACTGTTGGGTAGGGACTGTCTCTATATGTTGCCAATTTGTACTTCCCAAGTGCTCAGTACAGTGCTCTGCACATAGTAAGCGCTCAATAAATACGATTGATGATGATGATGATGATCATATTCCCCTATATTTATATTTATTACTTTATTGTACTTGTACATATTTATTCTACTTATTTTATTCTGTTAATATGTTTTGTTTTGTTGTCTGTCTCCCCCTTCTAGACTGTGAGCCCGCTGTTGGGTAGGGACCATCTCTATATGTTGCCAACTTGTACTTCCCAAGCGCTTAGTACAGTGCTCTGCACACAGTAAGTGCTCAATAAATACGATTGAATGAAAAGGTAACTGAGGCCCAGAGAAGTTAAGTGACTTGCCCAAAGTCACACAGCTGACAATTGGCGGGGCCAGGATTTGAACCTCTGACCTCTGACTCCAAAGCCCATGCTCTTTCCAATCAATCAATCAATCAATCAATCGTATTTATTGAGCGCTTACTATGTGCAGAGCACTGTACTAAGCGCTTGGGAAGTAGAAATTGGCATCACATAGAGACAGTCCCTACCCAACAGTGGGCTCACAGTCTAAAAGGGGGAGACAGAGAACTGAACCAAACATACCAACAAAATAAAATAAGTAGGATAGAAATGTACAAGTAAAATAAATACATAAATAAATGAATAGAGTAATAAATATGTACAACCATATATACATATATACAGGTGCTGTGGGGAAGGGAAGGAGGTAAGACGGGGGGATGGAGAGGGGGACGAGGGGGAGAGGAAAGAAGGGGCTCAGTCTGGGAAGGCCTCCTGGAGGAGGTGAGCTCTCAGCAGGGCCTTGAAGGGAGGAAGAGAGCTAGCTTGGCGGAGGGGCAGAGGGAGCAGGGCATTCCAGGCCCGGGGGATGACGTGGGCCGGGGGTCGATGGCGGGACAGGCGAGAGCGAGGTACAGTGAGGAGATTAGTGGTGGAGGAGCGGAGGGTGCGGGCTGGGCAGTAGAAGGAGAGAAGGGAGGTGAGGGAGGAGGGGGCGAGGGGATGGACGGACAGCCTTGAAGCCCAGGGTGAGGAGTTTCTGCCTGATGCGCAGATTGATCGGTAGCCATTGGAGGTTTTTGAGGAGGGGAGTAACATGCCCAGAGCGTTTCTGGACAAAGATAATCCGGGCAGCAGCATGAAGTATGGATTGAAGTGGAGAGAGACACGAGGATGGGAGATCAGAGAGAAGGCTAGTGCAGTAGTCCAGACGGGATAGGATGAGAGCTTGAATGAGCAGGGTAGCAGTTTGGATGGAGAGGAAAGGGCGGATCCTGGCAATGTTGCGGAGCTGAGACCGGCAGGTTTTGGTGACGGCTTGGATGTGAGGGGTGAATGAGAGAGCGGAGTCGAGGATGACACCAAGGTTGCGGGCTTGTGAGACGGGAAGGATGGTAGTGCCGTCAACAGAGATGGGAAAGTCAGGGAGAGGACAAGGTTTGGGAGGGAAGACAAGGAGCTCAGTCTTCGACATGTTGAGCTTTAGGTGGCGGGCGGACATCCAGATGGAGATGTCCTGAAGGCAGGAGGAGATGCGAGCCTGGAGGGAAGGGGAGAGAGCAGGGGCAGAGATGGAGATCTGGGTGTCATCAGCGTAGAGATGATAGTTGAAGCCGTGGGAGCGAATGAGGTCACCAAGGGAGTGAGTGTAGATTGAGAACAGAAGGGGACCAAGCACTGAACCTTGGGGAACCCCCACAGTAAGAGGATGGGAGGGGGAGGAGGAGCCTGCAAAAGAGACTGAGAAAGAACGACCGGAGAGATAAGAGGAGAACCAGGAGAGGACGGAGTCTGTGAACCCAAGGTCAGATAACGTGTGGAGGAGAAGGGGGTGGTCCACAGTGTCAAAGGCAGCTGAGAGGTCGAGGAGGATTAGGACAGAGTATGAGCCGTTGGATTTGGCAAGCAGGAGGTCATTGGTGACCTTTGAGAGCGCAGTTTCCGTGGAATGAAGGGGACGGAAGCCAGACTGGAGGGGGTCGAGGAGAGAGTTGTTGTTGAGGAATTCTAGGCAGCGCGTGTAGACAACTCGTTCAAGGAGTTTGGAAAGGAATGGTAGGAGGGATATGGGACGATAACTAGAAGGTGAGGTGGGGTCAAGAGAGGGTTTTTTTAGGATGGGAGAGACATGGGCATGTTTGAAGGCAGAGGGGAAGGAACCAGTGGAGAGTGAGCGGTTGAAGATGGAAGTTAAGGAGGGGAGAAGGGATGGAGCGAGAGATTTCATAAGATGAGAGGGAATGGGGTCAGAAGCACAGGTGGCCGGAGTAGCACTTGAGAGGAGGGAGGAGAGTTCCTCTGAGGATACCGCTGGGAAGGATGGGAGAGTAGCAGAGAGTGTTGAGAGCCGGGAGGTTGGAGAAAGGGGGGAAGAGACTTTGGGGAGGTCGGACCTGATGGATTTAATTTTGTTAATGAAGTAGGAGGCCAGATCGTTGGGGGTGAGGGAAGGAGGAGGGGGAGGAACCGGGGGCCTGAGAAGGGAGTTGAATGAACGGAAGAGCTGGCGGGGGTGATGGGCATGGGTGTCAATAAGGGAGGAGAAATAGTTTTGTCTGGCAGAAGAGAGGGCTGAGTTAAGGCAGGAAAGGATAAACTTGAAGTGAACTGAGCCATGAGTTTTCCACTGAGTTTTCCACTGAGCCATGCTGCTTCCCTTCTGTGGTTACTATTCATTGATTCATTCAATTGTATTTATTGAGCACTTACCGTGTGAAGAGCACTGTACTCATTCCCCACTATATCACCTAGAAACCACTGACCATTGGCTCTAAGGGACTCCATCAGCTCACTCTCCTTTACTCTCCTGCTTTCGATCTCAGGTTCGGACCCTTCCTCTGGCTGGAAACTCCCTTCCCTTAAAATCCACCAGCCCCCATCTCTCTCCATTTTTACAAGCCCTTCTAAAATCCAACCTGCTTTAGGATGTTTTCCCCAATTAATTTTTCTTCACCCCAGGTTATAGCCTCCCAACTATCTCAGCACTTTTGCACTAAAAACCCCACTGTACTTTGGAATATTTTGTTTTATGTACTTTTTAACTTTAGCACTTATTCCTCCTGTCTGTAAATTACTATATGAGAGGCAGTATGATCTAGTGTAAAGAGAGCATAGGGGGAGTCTTCAGGCTACCAACTTCTTTTGGGCAGGGAATGTGTCTGCTACGTTTGTTGAACTGTATTCTTCCAAGCATTTAGTACAGTGCTCTGCACATAGTAAGCACTCAATAAATACCATTGATTGATTGAGTCAGGACACCTAGGCTCTACTCCCATCTCTGCTTCTGGCCCGCTGGGTGACCTTGGGCAAGGCACTTAACCTCTCTATTTCTCTGTCTTAGATTGTGAATTTTTCTATGTGGGAAAAGGACTATTTCTGATCTGACAATGTTAAGCACATAGCAAGTGCTCTTGCCTCTCCTGTTAGATTTTCAGCTATTTGCAGTTGAAAGAGCATACGAGCATGAGGCTTTCTGCATGCAGGGATCTGGGTCCCAAAGAGGACTTTATTATAGTCACTAGCCTTAAATTTAGAGTCTCCTGAAAGCATCTAATCTCTACACTCAAAATTTAATGTGGTACCTTTACTCTTTCCTTCTAAAGTATAAAGGAAACTATACAAGTATTGAGCTTTTCTTTAACATTTCATTTTCCTCTTCCTCTCATAACTCACATGCTTCAAGAAAAGTGCTCTCTCTGTGGCAACAATTTATAGGAATTATAGAAGACGGGGGGAATATATTACAGGGGATTTCTGAGTGAATATCGGTAATCCTTGATTGATCAGTACTCTGGAAAACCTCAAATATCACTTGCATGTACAAGTCATCAGTGAATAAATTTTGGGGACTCAAAATACACTTCTCCAGGAAGTGTTGAAGGATTCTGGGAGGTGAAAGAAAAAAATGGAAGGGACAGTTAAAGATGCCTGTGAACTTCATTTTATCCCTTTTAAATTTAATCAATCAATGGTATTTATTGAGCACTTACTATGTGCAGAGCACTGTAGTAAGCGCTTGGGAGAGTACAACATAACAGAGTTGGTGGACACATTCCCTGCCCACAACGAGCTTTGCCTCAGGGATTTTCCCCATGAAACACTGTCAGATGTTCTAAAGCCTTTTATGTTTGGACTACATATTCCTGTGTTATTTAAATAAAGAGCCATTAAAATACCTTTTGAAGTACCAGAAAGACATGGCTGTTTTACCTTTAGTTGAGTGAACTAAAAGAAAGGGACTGAAATGCACCGATACTCCCATATCTTCCCATTGGCAATCATCAATCAATGTTATTTCTTGAGTTCTTTTTGTATGCAGAGGGCTACACTAAGGATGGGAGAGTACAACAGAGTTGGCAAACATGTTCCCTGTCTAGAGGGGGAGGCAGAAATTAAAATAAATTAGGGATATGAACATAAGCTCAGTGGGGCTGAGGGTGGGGTGAATATCAGGTGCTTAAAGGGTACGGGTCCAAGTGCAGAGGCAATGCGGAAGAGAGAGGGAGTAGGGGAAATGGCATAATTGGGAAAGGCTTCTTGGCATTTGAGTAGCTCAGTATTAGAGTTTTGAAGCCAGAGGTAAGGAGTTATATTTCACAGAATTTTTAAGCCCTCATTATATGCCAGACACTGCACTAATCAGTAGGGAAGAAACGATCTAATCCGGTTGGACATAATCCATGTCCCACATGGATTGTGAAGTCTTAATCTCCATTTTACAGATGGGGTAACTGAGGCACAGGTAAGTTAAGTGACTTGCCCAAGGTCACACAACAGACCTAGGTCCTTCTGCCTCTCTGGCCTGTGATCTATCCACTAGGCCATGATGCTTCTTGAATGATTGAGAGAGAGGAGATGAGGATAATGCCAGAGTTAAGGGCTTGTGAGACAAGGAGGATGGTGGTTTTGTCTACAGTGAAGGGGAAGATAGGGAGAGGACCGAGTTTGGGTGGGAAGATGAAAAGTTCCCCAGCCAACTTCTTTGGGTTCTGTTAGCTGGGAGGCAAGTCTCCAGTTAAAACATAAATAGAAAGAAAAACTGGGCAGTAGTTGAAGCAAAATCCAAAAACTTCAGACAGCTGCTGGGCCCATACGAATCGCCTAGTCCCCCCAATTGGTGTCATGTTGTGATACCATCTTCCTGCTCACATTCTTATGTTTGTTGCTTAAGTATTTATAAGTGATTTATTATGTCATGCACTAAGCACTGGGGTAAATCAATCAGGATAAATCAATCAATCAGTTGCATTTATTGAGCACTTACTGTGTGCAGAGCACTAAGTGCTTGGGAGAGTACAATATAACAAGGTTGGTAGACACATACCCTGCCCACAAGGAGATTAGAGTCTACTGGGGGAGACACACTTATAAATAAGCTATGGATTTGTATGTAAGTGCTGTGGGTGGGTAGAATAAAGGGTATAAATTCAACTGCAAGGGTAATGTAGAAGGGCAAACCAAGATATGGTCCCCATCCCTCATAGGGCTCAGATGAGGAAACAGAGGCACAGAGAAGTTACAAGACACCTGCCTATGGTCATAAGGTGGGTCAGTGGCAGAGTTGGGATTAGAACACAGATCTCCCAACTACCAGTCCAGTGTTCTTTCCATCAGGCCATACTGCCTCTCAAGGATGTGTTAGATGGCCTCAAAGGATGGGTATGGGCATGGTTCGGCCTCTAAATAAGACCTTGGCTAGAAAAATGAATTTCTGAGTTGATGGCTGGCCTGGCCTGCTTTCTTCTATTTCTTGCTTCATTTATCTGAGTGTTGCTCTTCTGATGCACTCATCATTCTCCCTGTAGTGAGATATATAGTGTGTGTGATTCCCAGCTCCCAGTGGCACTTGGAAGAGCGGTCTCAACAGAGGGGAACCTTAGGGGAGTGTAGTCTAGTGGATAGAGTAATCACCTAGTTGGGTGGGCCTTTAGGGTCTACTGACCTCACTTCGCCCATTGAAAAATCACCTCCATGGTTGTCAATTTCCCATCTTTTACGAAGCAGAGCACAACATTCTAGGGCTAGAGACACCCCTGAAGTCACCTACCCCATTCTCCTGTCTTCTGGTAGTGCTCACACTGAAATGATCGCAGACAGGTAACTCAGATGCTTCTTGTTTTCTGGAGACGTTTACAAATGGGAGAGATCCTCATCCCACTTTTGACAATTCTCTAGCAGAAAATTCTCCTCCTTAGTCTAACCCAAATCATTTGTGCTGCAGGTTAAGTCAGTTGCTTCTAGTTCTTTTTCCGGTGGATAGTAACACCATCTGGGTACCATTCTCAGTGAAAGAGATATTAGGAGGTTTAAAGAATGTGGTGAAATTGTTTTTCAGCCTTTTCAATAATAACAATTACTTTCTTACTACATACAGGGTTATTGTAAAATGATATACACAAATTGTTTTAAATTCCTCAAAGAATCTGCACCACAAGGTAGAGCTCTTATTATTTCTGTCAGTGTTTTGTTTCATCTTTTGTTATGTCTCTGTCACCAAGTGCCCTCTCCCCTTTTTTATTTTTAGATTATGAGCCTCCCGAGAGACAGGGATCTAGTCTAATTCCCATCTATGTATTCTTTCCCAGCACTTAGCAGAGTGTTCTGCAAACAGTAACTCCTTTGGGGGGTGGGGGAGGGTATTTGTTAAGCACTTACTATGTGCCAGACACTGTTCTAAGTGCTAGGGTAGATACAAGGTAATCAAGGTTGGACCCAGTCCCACATGGGGTGAAGGTGTCCTACTCCTCAATTTACAGATGAGGTAACTGAGGCCCAGAGAAGTTACATAACTTGCCCAAGGTCGCACAGCAGAGTGCCGGAGCTAGGATTAGACCCCAGGTCCTTCTGACACCCAGGTTTGTGCTACATCATATCCAATTCAGGATGTTTTTGGCGCTCTGCGCCGCTCATTTGAACTGAACAAGTCAACCTGTGCTATTCATTTGGTAGACGTAAAGTCCGCATTCACTAACTCCAACAAAGATCATTTTGATCTTTTCAAACGTGTTCTAGCACCTTTTTTTTTTGCCCATCTTGAAACCTTTGGTTGGATGGGTTTTTAGAATTAGCAACGGCACCGAATACTGTCACTTCTGTGTACTATCTGTTAAAGCCAAACCTTTGTTCCCATTAAAATCTACAGGTGACATAAATGACGTCAAACTACTTTCTGGAGATTTCAAGCCATGTCACTGTCTGCCCTCCTGATTATTTAGCCCTCTGTAGAATCAGTGCAGATTCCTTGAAGAAATGACTAAACTCATCGCATGCTGTTCTTTGAAAAGGGTTGAACAATTAGGGTGAGATTTCTGGAGTCATTCGGCTTTCTTATTTAGAGACTCAGAGTTATTTTGGCCTAGAGTTCTTTTTATCTTGACGGTGGCTGTTTTTTTAAAAGCAAAATCATTGCATGGATTAAGCAAAAAAAGTTATCATGTCCAACATAGATATCCTCTTTACTGTTCAAAGAGGGTGTGAGGTAGAACAATAGATGAACCAGCTAGATATGCTCTCTTAGCAATCTTTCCACATTTTCACCATAAATAACTGCTCATTCTAAGAAGTTTCCCATTCACTGAAAACAAGGAGGCTGGCTGCCATTCTCTACCTTCCCCAGACGGCTTTCCTAGAAATCACTGTCCTTGGGAGTTATCGTCCCTCCCTGGTTGACCTCAGGCAACAGTGGGAGAAGCAGCATGGTTCAGTGGATAGAGCACGGCCCTGGCAGTCAGAAGGTCATGGGTTCTAATCCTGGCTCCGCCACTTGTCCGCTGCGTGACCTTCGGCAAATCACTTCATTTCTCTGGGCCTCAGTCACCTCATTTGTAAAATGGTAATTGAGACTGTGAGCCCCACATGGAACAGGGACTCTGTCCAACTTGATTTGCTCGTATCCACCTCAGCGCTTAGTACAGTGCCTGACCCCTAGTAAGCGCTGATCAAATACTATTATTGTTATGATTTTAGGGGAGGGAGGACTTTCTGCACTTTAAAAAAATGCTTCCAACCCCGCACCCTATATCTTTTTCTATAAGGAGAGTGGTGGGGATGAGGAATGGGGCAAGCCAGGCCCCATGCGCTACCCGTGGTGGCTGTGGTTACGGAAACCCATTACTAATAGGAAGAGATAGATATAGAATGTGCATATTCAAAATGGCTATTTCAGGCCTAGTCAAATGAAAATGGCTCTCCTCTTTGTCCAACTCTGACAAGGGAAGTAGGTAATGTTTATAATTCAATTATTTCCTCAGGAATTTGTTAATATTTACCTCTGCTAACATGCTAACGGTCATCAGAGATTTAATTGGTCACCTCATTGGTTCCCCTGCCTCCAGTCTCACCCCTCCAAACTATACTACACCCAGCTTGCCCAGGTCACCATCTTGAAGCATTTTTTACTACACACCTCTAAGTTCCTCAAAGCTTTCAAGGGCTTCCCATTTCCCCCTGCATCATGCAAAACCTCTTCCCAGTGGGCTTCAAGACTATCCCCCAACTCTATCCACTTTACCCATCCGCTACCTTTACCCACTACTCACCAGCTCACCCTCTTTGTTCCTTACAAGCCAAACTTCTAATTGCACCTCTCCTCCACCTCTCCTGCCTCTATCCCCTTGCTCATGTTGTTCTCTGAGCCTGAAACCACCCATGAAATCCACTCCATAAAATCCGACAGGACACTGCTCTCCTTACATTCCCCATGTTTAAAGCCTTCCTAAAACCCACCTCTTCTCCAATTAACTTCCAGCCCATCTGCCATCTCTAGTATGCATTATGTATTTATTCTTGCCCTTCCCCAGCACTTAATCATCATCATCATCAATCGTATTTATTGAGCGCTTACTGTGTGCAGAGCACTGTACTAAGCGCTTGGGAAGTACAAATTGGCAACATATAGAGACAGTCCCTACCCAACAGTGGGCTCACAGTCTAAAAGGGGGAGACAAAACCAAACATACTAACAAAATAAAATAAATAGAATAGATATGTACAAGTAAAATAAATAAATAGAGTAATAAATATGTACAAACATATATACATATATACAGGTAATAATAATAATAATAATAATAATGAAGGCATTTATTAAGCACTTACTACGTGCAAAGCACTGTTCTAAACACTGAGGAGGTTACAAGGTGATCAGGTTGTCCCATGGGGGCTCACAGTCTTAATCCCCATTTTACAGATGAGGTAACTGAGGCACAGAGAAGTTAAGTGACTTGTCCAAAGTCACACAGATGATAATTGGCGGAGCCAGAATTTGAACCCTTGACCTCTGACTCCAAAGCCCGGGCTCTTTCCACTGAGCCACGCTGCTTCTCCATAACCAACTGCACAGTCAAATATTTATTCTGCTATCTCTTTGTAAATATTTGTTTGTACATCTCCTCCGACAGCATAAGCTCCTTGGCAGGGAGAACACAACTCAGGTTTATGTATACTCTTAGTACAGTGGGAGCTCAATAAATCAATCATATTTATTTAGCCCTTACCGTAACCTCGTAGTGGGCAGGAAATTTGTCTGTTTATTGTTATATTGTACCCTCCCAAGCTCTTCCTACAGTGCTCTGCACACAGTAAGCGCTCAATAATACAATCGAACATATGCAGAGTACTATACTAAATACTTGGGCGAGTACAATAGAGTTGATAGATACATTTCCTGCCCACATCAAACTTACAGTCTATACCATCATTATAACTACTACAATATTAACTTACATTAAAATTTCTTTCTGGCTAACATAGCTTATTCTGTTCAAAAATCATGCACACAAACTAGCAGAGGGTAACTGATTCTAGGCAAAAACGTGCATCATACCTCTAATTAATTAAAATAACCAGCTGCCACACATTAAAGGTTCACATCATTGTTGTTAGTTATCTGGATATTTCATTACGGTGCTTTTCCCTAGGTGAGAAAAATAACAATTCAATCTAACAGCTAAATCAGCTCCAACAGAATGAAAAAACAGTCTTTTAAAAGTTGTTTGCTTAACTAGGCCCATCCTATTATACCCCAATAATAGCATATAGGTTACTTGTAACAAAAGAGATTCCCTTTATCCACCTCCAGAGTTTTCCTTTCTCCTCCCAGATTCTTCCTCTGAGTGACTTTGATTTTTTTTCAACAAACAGTTGCTGCGAGATGGAGAACAAAATGGAAACCTGACTCCACCACGTCCGCTGCATGGCCAAGGGCAAGTTATTTGACTTCTCTGAGCCTCAGTTACCTCATTTGTAAAATGGGGATTAAGACTGTGAACCCTGTGTGGGACAGGGACTGCGTCCAACTCGATCATCTTTTATCTACCCAGCCCTTCGTATAGTGCCTGGCACAAAGTAAGTGCTTAACAAATGCCGTTCAACAAATACCTGTCCTACCTCACCTCACTGTTTTCCTATTACAACCCAGCTGACATATTTCGCTCCTTTAATGCCAATCCACTCATTGTACATCTCACCACTAACCTCTCGCCCATGTCCTGCCTCTGGCCTGGAATGCCCTTCCTCTTCATATCTGACAATTACTCTCCGTCTTCAAAGCCTTATCGAAGGCACATCTCCTCCAAGAGGCCTTCCCTGACTAAGCCCTCATTTCCTCTTCTCCCACTCCCTTTTGAGTCACCCTGATCTGCTCCCTTTATTCACCACCACAGCACTTATGTACATATCTGTAATTTATTTATACTAATATCTGTATCTCCCTCTAGACTGTAGGCTCACTGTCAGCAGGGAATGTGTCTATCAACTCTGTTGTACTGTACTCTCCCAAGTGCTTGGTGCAGTGCTCAATAAATATGATGGACTGATTAAAAAGCTATTCATTGGAGAACTTGACATAGGTGGGTTCATAAAACACAGGGCTTATTAGGGGCTTTTTGTATATTTCCAGCATGGAACTTCAGAACAACTTCTTTTGTGCGTTCTTCAGTTATTTACGAGCCAATAAACACAGTTTTCAGAAGAATGTCTCTTTATCAAGGGCCAAATTCACTTTCAAGCCGGGAAATGCCCCCATATCAACACCTTCAGAGTTTAGAAACTTAGCATAGAAGTAACTCAACAGCTGGCACACCGGAGCTCGAAAATGAGGTCATTTAATTTGGGACCCAGAACCAGACCCTCATTATGATAAACGTCAGAAATCCAAAGTAAATCAAATTTTCAATCGCTAGCCGTGGTTGAACTTTGCCAAGGAGAATTCAGGTCCCACATGGTAATTGAGCCACCTGCATTAACCCAGATGGTCATTTGTGCTGTGAGCTCACAGAGAGGCCTGTATTTCAGCTTGCAAATTTGCCGCACTCAAACCATGGATGTTGTTTCACGTGTTCCAGTTCCTGTTGTAATTTACCCAAATGAGCAGCCAGTATTTCTTGACTGACTCACAAGTCTCCAGCAGGGTGAAATGGGCTCCTACCCAGATGGCAAACGCACAAGAGATTTTCTAACTATGACACTTAGGAATTACACTATTGGAATTTGATTCGAGAATTAACAACTACTTTTTGTTGAAAACCGGGGTTATGAAAACTGCGCTTACCGCGCCGCTTAATGTATTAAAGGTAGAGGAGGGAGGTGACGGCACTTCAGGATGTGAACTTAACTGTTCAAAAATGTGTACCAATTAAAATGATTACCAGTTTCCTCTTGCACAAATACTAACGGCTTGCGGTTCACCAGCACATTTTTCCCAACTTTCAACTCCAAGTGATTTATATGGTTTTTGTTCAACACACACACACATACACACAAAACTAATCATCAAAAAGTCAGGTATTTGTGAGTAGCAGTAATGTGACGTAAATTCATGCCACTGTTAATGAAGAAAGTAGGAAAACTCAATTTTCAGGGCTGGCACTAGTAACAAGGTGACCTCGGGGAAACCTACCTTTTGGGGCCCAGGTTGAGAGAGGGTAAGGGAAGTTGCCTAAAAGTTGGAGCCAATGACCCCTTGGGGTCCGATGAGGGAGGAAGCAATTTAAAAACCTCCAATCAATCAATCAATCAAATTTATTGAGCGCTTACTGTGTGCAGAGCACTGTACTAAGCGCTTGGGAAGTACAAGTTGGCAACATATAGAGACAGTCCCTCCCCAACAGTGGGTTCACAGTCTAAAAAGTGGGCTCACAGTTTAAAAGGAAGGAAGGGGCTCAGTCTGGGAAGGCCTCCTGGAGGAGGTATTTATTGAGCGCTTACTGTGTGCACAGCACTGTACTAAGCGCTTGGGAAGTACAACACCACTGATGGATTAACTCAGTTTCACTCCCAGGGGGGATGTTGTCAAAGTGTTCACATTGTCCAAAAAGCTCCTGGGGAAAGGGGAGAGAGGGAAAAGCCAAGGGAGGCCCGCAGCTGGTTTTTTTTTTTTTGTTGAAATGTCATCCCGGTGACTCCATCCCAGTTGGTTTCTAGGCCTGAAAGAAATGGTTAAAAAAGAAAAAAAAACAAAAAAAAAAAAACAAGCACGAAGCCCCAGGGCTGCCCACCGTGGGGAATTCTGGCCCTTTTGCCTGCCTGTAGTGCGGCTGGAGAAGCAAGTTGTTCCACTCTCTTCACCCTCCATCCTGCCCAGGCTGGGGGCCAGAAAACACTAGATCACTGGGGGCACTATGTTACCACCACAATATGTTACCACCACAAAATTACGTGTTGACCTTCACAGAGCAGAGCCCATTTGAAGGGTAGGTGTCTCTTTAGGCTGCCTACCTGAGGAAGTGAATAACATCAATTTGGCACCCCCAGATGATAGACCGATTTTTCCCAACTCCTAAAACGAGCTCTGACCTCCCTCTCAAGATACCAAAAAGGCTTACAGTAAATCTTCCCTTTTTTCCCCAATTCCCTTATTGTATTTGTCTGAGTGTTTTTCCATGGTGATCTTTAGCCCATCACCTTCCCCTAGTTTCCTTTTATAGCAGTAGAATTTATTGAGGACTTACTCTTTACTAAGTCCTTGGGAGGGTACAACAGATAGCAGACACGGGTCCACACTCTTCGTTCCTGTAGCACCATGTTGCTCACTGTGCCCTGATCACATCTATCTCCCCGCTTAACCCTTTCCCATGCTTTCTCTCTGGCCTGGAACTTCCTCCCCAATATATGTGCCAGACCACCACTCTCCGCACCTACAAAGCCTTACTGGGGTGGCATCTCCTCTGGGAGGCCCTGCCCCAATTATGCCCTTTTTTCCCCAGCTCCCTCTCCCATCTGTGTCTATGTACTTGGATCTTAGAGCAGCATGAAGAGCAGCATGGCATAATGGATAGAGCACAGGCCTGGAGGTCCAAAGATCATGGGTTCTAATCCTGGCACTGCCACTTATCTGCTGTGTGATCTTGGGCAAGTCATTTAACTCCTCTGTGCCTCAGTTACCTCAAATGGGGACTGAGAATGGGAGCCCCACGTGGGACAGGGATTGTGTCCAACCCGATTTGCTTGTATCCACCCCAGGGCTTAGTACAGTGCCTGGCACGTAGTAAGCGCTTAACAAATACCATTATTATTATTAATAATAATATCAATACATTATGGATATGTACATCAGTGCTGTGCAGGCTGCAAATCCAAGTGTCCCCTCATTAAGTATTTTCTGCCCAGCCTTTTACAGAACAATATCGCTAAATAACGTAAAGGGAAGAGCCAAAATCAAAAACAGAACAGAACCTGGGGGAAAGTCAATTACTTAGAGTCTCTGGCAGAATATCTCATCTATGTACTTTTTTCCTAGCACTTAGTACAGTGCTTAGCACATGGTAAGCACATACCATTATTATTATTAGTAGTAGTATTACTACTATTACTTCTTTAGCATGCGGAAGCATTCATTTACTAAAAGTACCCTAGAACAGAGTTTCCCAGCTGGCATGTTGCGGGACGAATTTAGGGTGCTCTAAACTATGTTGCACAATATAGGGGGGCTCTGGGCTTTGAATTTTTTACATGACATATGTCTTTTATGTTCCCAAATTCAGGATTTGTGCAACATCCTAAATGGAGGGAGCTAGTTGGAGATGCCAATGCAAGCCACTGTACAAGACGTTGGAGCCCAGGACTGGATTAATGCAAAGGCTAGGAGGATCTTGGGTCTCAGTCAAGCCCCCCAAATCATAGCCCCTCTTGACTTTACCAACAAATAGTACTCATTGAGCACTTACTCTGGGTAAATCAATGTATTCAGAGCTTGTGAGGGTGCGATATAGTTATTAGTAACATAATCCATCAGTCAGTCATATTTATTGAGCAATTACTGTGTGCAGAGCACCGTACTAAGCGCTTGGGAGAGTACAATGTAACACTATCAGAGAAACATTACCTGCCTACAACAAGCTTACAGTCTAGAGGTGGAGACAGACATTAATATAAATAATTACAGATATGTACATAAGTGCTGTGGGGTTGGGAGGGGGGAATGAATAAAGGGAGCAAGTCAGCAGGGAGTGGGAGAAGAGGAAAAGAGGACTTAGTCAAGGAAGACCTCATGTGCCTCATGTACTCATCAGCTCTCTCCCTCCTAGTTATCTACTTACCTACTCTCCTCTGCTATATATTGATTGATGTGGCAGACCCTGCAGAAAGGCAGAGAGCCGCTCCCCTCAAGACTTTGGCTCTTCCAGAAGGCCCAGAGTGGAGATATGGGGTGTGAAAGACTGTCAGTTACTCAGCTGTATTTATGGAGTGCTTACCGTATGCAGAGCACTGTACTAAGCGCTCGGGAGAGTGCAATATAACAATAAAGAGACACATCCCTGTCCACAATGAGTTTAAAGTCTAAAGGGGAAGAACGACATGAGCAAAAATAAATTACAGATATGGACATAAGTGCTGTTGAGGGGTGTTGCCATTTTTAAAGACTTAAAAGGAGGTTATCAGGACCCAGCCCACAGGAGAAAGGCCCTGGACCACCTACAATGGTTGAAGGTTGAATACTTGACGCTTTTAGGACAAATGAGAGAATGTGTACGACTAGAATGAAGGCATTTGTGTGTGACTCTAGACTGTAAGCTCGTTATGGGCAGGGAACAGTTCTGCTAATTTTGTTGTACTCTCCCAAGTGCTTAGTACAGTAGTCTGCACATAGTAAGTGGTCCGTAAATATGGTTGATTGACTGATTACCTGAGGTCTCTGCACTGGTGTTGCCAGAATGGGGTCCTGCTGACCTGATTATGAGAGGACCCTGTTGGAATGCACTTAGTACAGTGCTCTGCACATAGTAAGCGCTCAATAAATACGATTGATTGGTTGATTGATTGATTGAATGGAGGGATTCTTCTGATTTGGGAGATGCCTATTTCCGGTATACCTTTGATAAATCTGCATCTTCCTACCCCAGGGGCTCACAAGGTGGCAAATAAACCTTAGTGAACCCCAGCTTTGATAATGGCCTATCAAATTTGAGAGTTGGAGACTGGGCAGATGTGCATTTAAAAATCAAGTCCCATGGCTTCCAGTGCCTGGCACAAAGTGCTTAACAAATACCACCACCATCATCACCTTAACAAGGTGAATTCAGTTTAGTGAACATATTATACACTCAGGTACCTGGGCCACTTTCTTTTCAAAAGCTGGAAATCACTGAGTTACACAAGGACATATTTTGGGGGGAAGAGGGCTAACCACTGAATTTTCCATTTTAATAGATCCAAGTTATTAGAAATAAAATTCTTAGAAATATAGAATGGGGAATTTAACTATTAGAGTTAGAAGATTTCCCATATAAATCATTTTATGAATGGTTTGTCATGCTAAAACCTATAGGTTGTAAGAAAAAATGGTTATTTTTTTTTAAATAAATTATGTATGTCCATAGTGCAAAAACTCTACATATTCATATATAGAAGGAGGGTGGTCTAGTGGAAAGAGCATGGGCCTAGGAATCGGAGACCTAGGATTCTGATTCTGGCTCTGCAGTTTGTCTGCTGTATGAACCTGTGTGCTTCTGTGTGCTTCACTTTCCTCATTCTCAAAAATGAGGATTAATTCCTACTCCCACCTATTTAGACTAAAGCCCCATATGGGACAGGGACCGTGTCCAACCTGAGTACCTTGTATCTACCCCAGTGCTCAGCACATAATAAGCACTTATAAAATACCATAATAATCATTAATTATTCATGACCCTTCAAAGCCCTACTGAGAGCTCACCTCCTCCAGGAGGCCCTCCCAGACTGAGCCCCTTCCTTCCTCTCCCCCTCGTCCCCCCTCCACCCCCCCATCTTACCTCCTTCCCTTTGCCACAGCACCTGAATATATGTATATATGTTTGTACATAGTTATTACTCTATTTATTTTACTTGTACATATCTATTCTATTAATTTTATTTTGTTAATATGTTTGGTTTTGTTCTCTGTCTCCCCCTTCTAGACTGTGAGCCCACTGTTGGGTAGGGACTGTCTCTATATGTTGCCAACTTGTACTTCCCAAGCACTTATTAAAGTGCTCTGCACACAGTAAGTGCTCAATAAATATGATTGATTGATTGATGACCAGATGCATAAATTGGAAGACTAGAACACAGCTTCTCTAAAACCCATAGTGCTTCATATGTAAACACTGTATTTTTACTGTCTACACTGTATTAGCTGTTGTACTCTCCCAAGCACTTTGTATAGTGCTCTGCACATAGTAAGTGCTCAATAAATGCCACTGATTGGTTCATTGGTTTTCTAAAGAGTGATCAACTAGAAGCATTTGGTGCACTTAAAAGAAAACTGATATGTACACTTTGTGTCTTACATCTAAACCTTTATAAATCTACTGAAAGACCAAAAAGAGTTCTTCTATTAAATCCTTTCCTATTCCAAATGCTGGAACACCATGCTCTTTGGAACATAAAGCTATGGAAGTAATACAGCCAGGGATTGGGTGGGGCAGGCTATGGGTAGGGTGGGTTATTTACTCAATAAATGCTTAGGATTGGAAAGGGGCAGTTGGGCTGCAGGTGGGAAGGAGGCCAAGACAAATTTTCATAGAAGTTTGTCAAGCCAGACTGATAGTTTCATATGGTGATAGGGACACACACCCAGTAATTAAGTTTCTACTTAAGCTGCTTGACCCAGGCCTGTTTTAAGAGGATTTTTGTGGTGTATCTTCAAGAGACTGGTTTTTAAATGAGGATTTACGCTTCCTTTGACAACCTCAAGGACAAAGGGAGACCAGGGAGCATGAAGAATTGGTACGAAACATGAAGCGGGGGTGTAAGTGAGAGAGTCAGAAGTCTCTGCATTATTTCCATTATCAATTTTCTCACCTACCATATATAACCAACTGGCCTCACGTCCTCTTTTTGTAAGATGGGTATGCTACACTATCTCTTTCTCAGATGAGAATTAGTGAGGATTAGTGAGCTATTTCTTTTGAGAGCCTAAGGAATCGAGGCTACATTAAAGACTTCCTTGACTGTTCTAGTGAAAGATTAAATCCACAACACACAAAATTCACACACTTCCCCATAAAAATAAACACTGAGATTTGCAGAGAGAAGTAGAGAGTGCAAGCTGGCTAGTCACATAGTGGACAGTAAAGTTAAGTGTATTCAAGGCCAAATTTCTAAGTTTCAACAAAATTCAATAGGCCAGAATTGCAACTTATTTCTTATTGAATCTGAGGTACAAATATAATAAAACTCTCATAAAATTCTTCTCACTGAATGACTGGGAAAACAAACACCACTACTGGCCGTAACTTCATGCCAAGATTAGAGGCTTTAAATGCTTTGCAAGCTCGGATTTTCCAATTACATTGTTTATTTGGTCAAGACACAGAGCACATGGAACTTGCCAGAGATCCAAATGCCAGGATCTCTGAAGCTCAATGTGGCTCTGTCCACTTTATGCTAACAATTTTAAAAGGATTCATGGCAATAAATGTCATTAAATCATTCACCGCATGAACAGTTACAGAATAGGGATAATTGAAAATCATCAGTTAATGGGTGGTGGGCAACTTCACTACATTTTTTAAATCTTCAAGATCTAACTACCGCCTGGGCCTCTGGGTGGAAGGGCAGAAAATGAAATCCACGGAACGATACATGCTTCATGTTAATGAGGTAAGAAGCTCAAATGGGTTTTAATTAGCCTCTAAAAGGAAGTAGATTTGAGTCTGGTTGGAGTAGGGATAGAGAAGTCAACTAACAATTATGTCAAACAGGTTACTAGACCAAGAACAGCTTCTTGAATCTCCTGTGGAAGGACAGCTACTAGTAGCAGTAGTACTAGTAGTAGCATGGGTAAAAGTAGTAGTAACCCACTGTTGGGTAGGGACTGTCTCTATATGTTGTCAATTTGTACTTCCCAAGTACTTAGTACAGTGCTCTGCACACAGTAAGCGCTCAATAAATACGATTGATGATGATAACAGTATTTATTGAGCACCCACTCAATGCACTATACTAAATACTTGGGAAAGTACAACGGAAGCACAAAACATGGTCCCCGCCCTCAAATTTAGATAAGTGATGTGCACTCTGCACACAGTAAGTGCTCAATAAATAGACCACTGATTGAGTATATGTCGGCTTAATAATATCTGTTGAGGTTCCAGAGAAAGTGGGGGGGTAGTCCCAATATTCAATGATAGCTGGAATGTAAGTTGTAAACCTACTGTACTAGAGTGAAGGATAACAATAATAACTGTGGCATTTGTTCAGCATTTACTATGTGCCAAGCCTGGTACTATACATAGGGATAGATGCAGGATAATCAGGTCAGATGCAGCCCCAATAAGTAGGGGGGAAAACAAGTATTTAATCCTCATTTTGCAGATGAGACAGACGCAAAGAGAAGTGAAGTGACTTGCCCAAGGTCACACAGCAGGCAAGTGGCAGGGCAGGGATTAAGAACCCAGCTCCTCTAACATCCAGGCCTGTGCTCTTTCTACTAGGCCGGGCTGATTTCCATTGGAGGAATAAAAAAATGTTTTTGGGGGCTAAAGCCCAAAAAATGATAAGGCTGTCCTTTCCATGCAGTGGCTGGAAGATATTAATTCAGTTAACAGTAATTCAGTTAACAGTACGTTCTCTAATTCTGGACCATTTTCTCCACACCTGACTAGATGATAAAAACTGCTTCAATTCTTCTAAGTCACACTTTTATTTCACAGTTTACCATCTAGCATTCCAAAAATTATAAAGAATTTGAGTTATGGTCTAGGGATTTTAAATAATCTACCAAATGATCAATAATCTTTCATCTACTCTACTAGACAGTTTTGTAACAAAACACAATTTGAGGACAGGACTGGGAGAGAATGAAAAATCACAGGATGTGCAAGAATTTAACAACTGATGCCGTAAAAGCTCTTTTAATAAAAAAAACCTACGCTTGCCACTGATGATAAATATTAGAAATGGATACCTGCCTAGACGGAAACACACGTAGGAAGAGGAAGAGAAATGGAATTTATCTTCATGACTAAGGTGGTGATAACATCCTGATTTATGAGTAATACCATATTTCAAAAGGTCATCCTTTAATTGGGATGATTAATATTAAATTTCATACATTACATGGGCTGTTTATTCAAGAGTATTATTGAGACTGAAGTGAAAAACGGAGTTGCCCATCAAGGTGCTGATGACTACACAGAAATAAATGATTGATGCGGTACAAGGCATTTCAATGCTTTGAACATCAGCAGTCATTTATTACTGGGCTCTGAGGCAGTGGAAGGAGAATAATAAGATTGATCCAAGGCAGCTCAAAACCACCCCTGATGTATAAATATACATTTCCCACTCTTCTCTGTCCCAGGTTCTCTGAACAAGGCAGCTTACCCAGTTAGACAGCTCTTTTAATGATGCTCGATAATTATATTACTGTCTTCTAGCAGACAATAAAGCTTCAACATCTTGAATAACTTAAAAATTTCCAGAGGTATAAAGGGTGAAACGGGGATCGGGGGGAGAGCTCTGAATTGGGAAGAAAGGAATGACAGTAAAATCCAAAGTTGTTTCATTTTAGACAAAAGAACGGATCTGAAGTGCCACATTTCAAGAGTAGCAAGCTTTCCTGAACTGCTTGTCTCCTGGACAGATTCTTCTAAAAGGCCCAACGTGGTCGAAGTGTTTTCAGCATGGAAAGAATTGAGACAGTGGGCCAATGGGCTTTCTGCCCTGAGCGCTCTCTGATTTTACCAAATGTGATTTTACAGGATGCTTCCGGAAATTCCCTGGAACCACTTGCTCGTTTATTCAATTGTATTTATTGAGCCCTTATGATGTGCAAAGCACTGTAATAATAATCATAATAACGATGATTATGGTATTTATTAAGCGATTACTATGTGACAGTCACTGTACTAAGTGCTGGGGTACCTACAATCAAATCGGGTTGGACGCAGTTCTTGTCCCATGTGGGGCTCACCATCTCAATCCCCATTTTACAGATGAGGTAACTGAGGCAGGGAGAAGTAAAGTCAAGGCCACACGGCAGACAAGTGGAGGAGTCAGGATTAGAACCCACAACCTTCTGATTTCCAGGCCCATGCATTATCCCCTACGCCAATAGACTTGATAGTCTCTCTTTATTGCTGTATTGTACTTTCCAAGTGCGTAGAGTACAATATAATAACAAACAGACCCATTCCCCTCCCCACAACTTGTTATGGGGGAGAAATAAATTCAGCACGATTACCTCAGACTTTGAAGCGTTAGGTTCTCCTGAAGGCAAGATAGCAAGAAAATACTGAGCGGCAACAACAAAATGGGTCCTGACAGAGAGAATTGCGGACACCACTCAGACAGGCCAAAAGACTGTGGGAGAAATACCTGCCATTTTCAGAGATTTACCTACTTTTCTTGCAAAACTGAGGGGAGGCTCCTTCTGATTCTGTACTCAGTGTTGGGTAGGAAAATGCCAAGAAGGGAAAGCAAGACCTGGATTCTATCCCCAGACATTGCTTCTCTTGTTTTAAGTTGGCAGTGCCGCTCTGGATGAGGGTAAAGGAAGAAAAGACGGATAAGGACCCCGAACGAATTTCCCAACAAGGCAAACAAAAGGCCAGAAAGACATGAATGAAATACACACAGATGTACTTCGGATCAGTAGCAGAAAACTAAATACAACAATGAGCAAAGAGAATTCTTTAAAATACCCAATCTCATTTTCCCTGTATATTTTTTATCCGCTGACCTGGCTGTGCCTCCATGTTTGTCTGTTTTCACCAAGTTCACTGAAGCAAAAGTTTAAGGGGGCATGATGACTTTCTTTACTCTCTTTGCTCACACATGCTAAAGTCTTTTTCTAAACTAATCTTCGGCTCTAAAGCTTTCAATCACTCCTGACAGTACCAAAAAACGGCTTAGTCTTTGACAAGTTGAAGCTAAGTAAATTCAGCTGCTTTGGAATGCTGTGAGAGGGAACATATATACATTTTCCACATTTAAATATAGATTTTTTTACACGTGGATAACTTGCAAATGTCTGAACCTTAGGGCTTCTCATACGGGTAGCTCTCCAAGAGACCGGATCTGTGGGAGTGTGGAAAAGTATTTAAAAATAAAGCCTATGTGAATAGAAGTACAGTTTTGTTCTCATACAGGAAACTTCCCCTCAATTTTTAACTGAGCCAAGTTGGTGTGGGATTACACACTTTTCAACTGCTATAGGGAAGGATTTTAGTTCATTTGCTTTGAGACCTGGTGTACTTTAGGAATCACGTGCACGTAGATTGTGAGCTTCTTGAGGGACAAGGTCTGCGTCTAATTCTCAACTGTGCATTCTTTCCCAATGCTTTATATCTGCTCTACAAACAGTAAGCACTTAATAAATACCATTACTACTAAGTTGTAACATAAGGGGCGGCTAAAAAAGAACATTAGCATGAGAAGCAATATGATCTAATGGATAGAGCACAGGTCTGAGAATCAGAAGGACCTAGGTCCTAATCCCGGCTCTGCCACTTGTTTGCTGTGTGACCTTGAGCAAGTGACTTAACATTTCTGTACCTCAGTTACCTCACCTGTTAAAAGGAGATTAAGACGGTGATCCCTATGTGGGACATGGACTGTGTCTAATGTGATTAACTTGTATCTACCCCAGTACTTAGTTCAGTACCTGGAACATAGTAAGCAATTAAATACCATTAAAAATAGTAGGTGTTAAGAGATGCTGATTCTACTTATTTATATTGATGCCTGTTTACTTGTTTTGATGTCTGTCTCCCCCCATCTAGACTGTATGCCCGTTGTGGGCAGGGATAGTCTCTCTTTATTGCTGTATTGTACTTTCCAAGTGTGTAGTACAGTGCTCTGCACACAGTAAGTGCTCAATAAATACAGTTGAATGAATGAATTCCTTTCCTGATTCTGCCACCTCTTCACTGAGGAGCCTTTCGGATATTCAGCCTCTTAAAGCTTCAGTTTCTTCATCCGTAAACTAGGGAGAGCCTCATTTTACTTCACAAGGGTGTTGAGTGACATGGAAAATGCCAATACGGAAATACAAGGTACGGCATTTACTAACGCTGCCAGATTTTCTTTTACATTGGATTTTTCCACTTTCCCTTGTGGTAAGTGAAATGGAATTAAGCACAAGGCTTATCCCTGATAATGCATTGGTAAAAGAAAATACAAAGTTAAGAACTGAGACTGCTGAATGGCCTGCAACTTAAAAATGCTCTCTCAGCACACCGGCAATGATTTGGATTTCCAACCTGACTTTGGACACAAAATGAATGGGTCAGTAAGAGAACTTTAACTTTGAAGTTTCAGCAATTTCAGCAGCAAAATTTTAATTCTCAAAAGGTGGCTGCAAAGCGGATTGACCCATATTTTGGATAAACATGACGGGTATTTGTTAAGCACTTACTGTGTGCCAAGCTCTGTACTACGCACTGGGTTAGATACAAGATAATCGGGTAGGACATAGTTCCTGGCCCACTTTGGGTATGTGGGCAAACAGCTATTGAGTCCCTATTTTACAGATGAGGAAACTGAGGCACTGAGAAATTAAGTGGCTTACCCAATGACAAATAGCAAGTAAATGGCTTAGCAGGGATTAGAATCCTTGTCCTCTGACTCCCCAGACTGTGCTCTTTCCACTAGGCCCTGCTTCTTCTCACTGACGTGCTTCAGGTGCCTGAGGAAATACTGATTTCATATCAGCAATAGCCATTGGTCTGTGAAGCAGACACCTTTAGTTAGGTACAAAATGAATATTATAGGTGGCCTTTGCTAGAACAGCCAAGGCTGCTCAAAAAAAATGGCACAGCACCCAATCTCCGGTTCCAGGACCGTAGTTTGGTGGTCATTTCAGAGGAACTCTAAACACGTTGGTCAGAATCAACAGCTACAGGCTCAATGATGTGCTTAACAGGGTGTTAATGGTTCAAGTGTGCAGTTCGATGCTGTTTCTGCCACACAGTTTAACTGGGCAACCCAACAGTAGCCAGAGCCCATACATGAGGCCAAGGGAATGGTTGCTGAATGGATGTGTTCTCATTTAAGAAGGAATAGAAAAGCAGGCTATGGATCTAGTAATTGCAGGCTAAGGTGTCAAAAATGTCAACCGCAGTTCAGTGACTGTTTTAATAGCAGGTTCTAAATTCGTATGGTTTTTAAAAACAACACTTTTTAGCTGAGTGATTCTCAAATTTTCTTACTGAAGACCACTTGCCTCGTTAGCCATGGTTTAAGGGACCAAGCCAGCTTTTGTCCTTATCTTCCAACTCCCAGGGCCAACTGAAAATTTCCTCACCAGGTTTGAATCTTAATCCAAAAATCTCCTGACAAAAGCCAGTAGTGCAGGGCCCATTTATACTTAACATTGCTTAGAGGCCAGAAAAAGCTCTAAAATGATCTAGCTCTCCACAGCTCTCCGGGGCAAGGCTGAGTCGTCAGATTGGGGTAGGGTGCAAAACAATAAGGATAAGGAGTTTTAGTTTGGATGAATGGCACATTCAGGTTTTCCTCACCTAACATGACTTTCCGACCGCATTTTGGAGTATCTATGCTCAGTTTTCTACACACCATCTTAGCTACTGGGTACATCATTTAGAGTAACCACAATATTTTTTGGCTGTGGATATCACTCCCATCAGTTCTCCAATAACGTGTTCTCTTTACACAGTTTGGATAGACTGTACACTCTAGAATGTAAGCTCCTAGTGGGCAGGGAATAGGTCTGCCATCTCCGTTATATTGAGCTCTCCTAAGTGCTTAGTACTGTGATCGGCACACAGTGAGTGCTCAATGAATAAGAATGATTGATCACAAAGTCTCCTGCTAAACTGTCTGATAGAACTCAGGGTGGTAGTGGAAGAGAGTTGCGTTCATGTACATGTTGCCAACTTGTACTTCCCAAGCGCTTAGTACAGTACTCTGCACACAGTAGGCGCTCAATAAATACAATTGATGATGGCAGCCATCAAGGAAATCAGTATGACAGGGTGCTTTCCTTAATGCAGGAACAATTTCTCCATATTACAGGAGAAATGATTGCGTCTGTTCAATTCAAGCATGTTGAATGTGAATGACATTGTGCTTTTATATCACCATATCAGTACTTCATTAGCATTACCCTGGAAACTACATCCACCACAAACTGTGCTATTGGTCCAGTGGAAAGTGCATCCTGGAAATCAGGACACCTCGGTCCCAGCCCCAAGTCTGCATACCTGCTTCATAATGGGCTGCTCCACGGCTTGCCTACTAGCTTGTGGCACCTGGTGCCGCAGCCAGAACGCCTCATTCTCGGCTTCAAGGCTGTCCATCACCTCGCCCCCGCCTACCTCACCTCCCTTCTCTCCTTCTCCAGCCCAGCTCACACGCTCCACTCTTCTGCCGCTAACCTCCTCACTATGCCTCATTCTCGCCTGTTCCGCCATCGACCCCTGGCCCACATCCTACCTCTGGTCTGGAATACCCTCCCTCCACACATCCGCCAAACTAGCTCTCTTCCTCCCTTCAAAGCCTACTGAGAGCTCACCTCCTCCAGGAGACCTAGTCAGAATGAGCCCCCTTTATTCCTCTCCTCCTCCTCCCCTCCCCATTGTCTCCGCTTCCTCCCTCTACCCAACTCCCTTCCCACAGAACTTGTATATATTTGTACATATTTACTTCTCTATTTTATCAATGATGTGTATATAGCTATACCTCTGTTTATTATGACGGTATTGACACCTGTTTTGTTGTCTGTCTCCCCTTTCTAGACTGTGAGCACAATGTTGGGTAGGGACCGTCTCTATACGTTGCCAATTTGTACTTCCCAGGCACTGAATATAGTGCTCTGTACACAGTAAGGGCTCAATAAATACGATTGAATGAATGAATGAAAACACTAACACTATAATCAATTCCTGCACACAGGTCATGAACCTCAGGGCTGAGGATCATCTGACAGGAAAGTTCAAATTCACTGCTACCACGGCCTTTTTGGTAAGAGTAAACTTTAGCATGACACACTGTAGCTGATTAGTGAACTTCCACTGCAGGATTAAAGTAGTCCATGGTGTTTGAATGCTGAAGGCAGTAAGTTGGGTCTGCTGGTTTCAAATCGGCTTAGAATGCCTTTTTTTTTTTTTTGGTATTTCCTACAAGCCTTCTTGAGTTTCAACTAGTGTGACTGAAGCCAGGCAGTCCCTAACCCTCCTTTTACTTCAAAAAACCTCTGTTCTTTCCAAATTCCGGGACATTCAGGTACGCTTTATTCAGTTTGAAAAGGAAATCAGTCACAGAAGAAAATATATCCCACTAGAGGAAAGCCAGCACTAGTCTGCAGTCATGTAGCCCAAAGCCTCCTGGCTTGAGCTTGCTTTCCTCCCTTGCTGCTTTGAGGTATTTATGCCATTAGTTCTTTCCCTGTGTGTCTCCCCTCTTCAATCGATCAATCAATTGTATTTATTGAGTGCTTACTGTGTGCTGAGCACTGTTCTAAGCTCTTGGGGGAGTACGACATAACAGTGTTGGTAGACACATTCCTTGCCAACAAGGAGCTTACTGTCTAGAGAGGGAGACAGACATTAATATAAATTGCAAATATGTACATATTCATTTGATCGAATTTACTGAGCGATTACTGTGGGCAAAGCACTGTACTAAGCACTTACTTAGATATGTGCTGTGGGGCTGCGGGTGGGGTGAATAAAGGGTGAAGAAAATCCAAGTGCAATCCTCCCTCTTCTCCTCCCCCCCCTAGTATTCCTTGTGCGCTAGGGACTACGTCTAATGCTCTTGCATAGTTTCTCTCACATCTAGAACAGTGTTTTGCCCAAATAAAACATGTTAAGAAATACAAGAAATAATGGTAAAAGTGTGGTGACTGTCCGCCCCACACCCGCGAGGGTCCCGAACCAGGTAATTCAGGAGTTTGGGCCAGAAGTAGAAGTGCTTGGATTGCTCAACCGGTGAGATGGTCTGGCATACGTGTCCAAGGGAAGGAGCTCCAGGTCTCCCCAGCGTGTGGACAATCCAGAGATGAGGATGTGGCAACGTTCAGCATTCCGCGTCTGATGAAAGAGTATAAAAACCCCAGATTGATCTGGAAGTCCTTAGTAGCTGCTATGTGAAGGACACCAGCAGGTCTGGACCTGGCCTCACCCGCTGCGACAGGGGATACCCACGCTGTGATTAGCCAGAGTTGGGATGGAGAACTCAGGAATTCAGTAAGTGTCGGAGCCACTGTAATCGGCTTGTCGCAGAAAGAGACAGGAGGCTGAGAACCATATCTAAGTAGTAGCTACAGGGAACTCAACTGAAGTTCTTGTCTGTTTATATTGACTGTCAGCTGTAACTAATAAAATGCTTATCCATTATGCCACTTGGGATCTCTCATTCATTCTTGGTTTGGAATCCAAAACTAACCCAGTTCCCACTCTTCCCCTTCAGGGTTGGTTGGTGATACAGGTATAGATGGAAAAAAAACAAAAAAAAAACAAAAAACTTGGGCCCTTATTAAAATATGCCCTCACTGCACCATGGCTGAAGGAAGAGGCTTTTACAGTGGAATGATCAAACTTCCTGATCTTCTGCGGGGGTTTTATGTGAGAGGTATAAAATCATGTCCAGAAATCTATGACAAAATGAATACGACGGGGGATGGGGAAAGGGATGCCCTAGAAGCAGAGATTTGTGCCGCCCCTCTCTTCAACATGTACAACCTTCATTTTTTCCTGTTAACGATCCAGAGGGAAGCACTTGGTTGAATGCTCTGCACATTAGGTGCTCAGTAAATACTATTTATTACTTGATTTCAAGATGGTGGATCAGTTTTGAGCCAGAGGGTTGGGGAAACCTCAGCAGCAACATGAAGTCTTTACCAACGTGAGTTCTATTCTAAACGAGCCAGCTAAACCCCATAATGATGGCCCCACTGGTAAGTGGAGAAAAAACGATTTTGAGAACATCTAAGCTTTGGCTTTGTCAGTGCTCAACACACAGTGAGAGTTGTGTTAGTTTTAATAGTGGAGATAAAGGTTATTTCTTTGTTGAAACCTCTCTGGCTTTTACCTCAATCCTCCCACCCATTTTTTCTTTAAAATTTTAATTTTTCAGTCAAAAGTTACATATAATAATAATAATAATGATGATGGTATTTGTTAAGCGCTTACTATGTGCAAAGCACTGTTCTAAGCTCTGGGGGAGGTGGCAAGGTGATCAGGTTGTCCCACAGGGGGCTCACAGTTTTCATCCCCATTTTCCAGATGAGGTAACTGAGGCCCAGAGAAGTGAAGTGACTTGCCCAAAGTCACACAGCTGACAGTTGGCAGAGCTGGGATTTGAACCCATGACCTCTGACTCCAAAGCCCGGGCTCTTTCCGTTGAGCCACGCTGCTTCTCAGAATTCATCACATTTGGTCACCAGATAAAAATCCTGTTCAGCCTGCATGTAGGATCTTTGGAATAACTTTTTAATTATTTGTTCTAGATTGTTTAATATCTTACCTTAATGTCTATTTCCCAGCTGGTTTGCTAATTTCACCTGGGAACGCTTGCTCCGCTCATTGTACTCAGTACATAATAATTGAAAAAAGCAAAAACACTGTCTGGAACTAGCAGTCTTGTGGCAGAACAAAATGCTAATTAGTGGAAAAATGTAATTAAAATGTAATTTTAGTGTATACGGTCATCTTGATGGTAATAGAGTCTCACAGATATAATTAGTGTCCTACAAGTTTGAATAGGGAAGTTTATTCACTTAATTTGATCATCAAGATTAATGAATACCTGCTGGAATTAAATGCGAAACCATAAATTTACACCGAAGTGCTGTAGCTTTGCAATTATTTATGACACAGTGCTTTAAAAACAAGGGGTCACAATTGAAGATTAGACATTTCAATTTACACTTAGACCATAAGAGCAGAGTGCTTTTGTATTTGTGGTGACCTAGTGAATAAATTACAGGAAGCTTTGTTTTAGACAAGCCCACTGTTGGGTAGGGACTGCCTCTACGTGTTGCCAATTTGTACTTCCCAAGCACTTAGTACAGTGCTCTGCACACAGTAAGCGCTCAATAAGTACGATTGATGATGATGATGAAGTCATGAAATAACTTATGTTATGTGCTACTTTCTCAGGTAAGCCAGAAACCACTCTCAAGTGTTGTCATGAAGTTGCAATATGAGAGCTTCTCCAGGTGCAGCAGGTTCTCCAGAAGGAGCTGCGATCAACAAACACCCAAATAATAATAACTTGAATTTGTTCAGGCTTTTCATTTTCCAAATCATTTTCACACCAATGATCTTATTTTATCCTCAAAATACCCTGTGAGGTAGGAAGAGGCAGAGTGGAAGAGCTGGGACTAGAACCAGGGACTCTTTTCTTCCAGTTGCATGCTCTTTCTACTATTTCAACGATTCCCTGTCTCTCCCTTTTCCCTCCGACCTCTTTTCACATTAATTCTGGATTTTCTACACACAGTAGGTACTCAAAAAATACCACTGATTGAATACCTGATTGATGTTCTCGGACCAGTGGGGGGAAAAAAAAAGCTCTAATTAGAGGTATATGGTCCTCTGGATGGAAATTTCAAACAGACAAAACTGTCAGAGTAAGATTCTCGAAACCTTTCTGCTTGAGTCTGTGTATAGCATGTTTGGATGATCTCTTTGACCACCTGGTCAGAATGAGGAAAATGAATTGGAAGTGCTAGATGAGTGAGGAAGTTGTAAAATTTGGGCACGTAGCAATAGCGGGAGACTTCAATTTTCCCCTCACAGATTGATGGAATCAAGAAGAGAGATGAAGGAAGAATTTGGGGACAGGAAAAATGGCTGTTTCCTGGAATCACTGGTTGTAAAACCAGCAAAGAAAGACATTACACTGAATTTGAGTAGTGAACAGGAGCTGCTGCAGAAGGTACATGGGGGTGAGATTCAGGCCCTCTGCAATGTAACATTCTTGTTAAAAGGAGGGGGAAGGGAAGGCAGAACAAAAATAAACAAAAAAGCCCCCCAAGCCCCAACACAAGGAAATTTAATTTTAAGAAATAAAACTGAGAAAAATGAAGACCTTAAGGAGAAACTGAAAAGTGTTCGCAGGGGTAGTTGAAAAAATAGTGAGGTACTGGAAGAATTCCAGTCTCCTGATTCTCGGGTCTGTGCTCTTTCCATGAGGCTACATTGCCAATTGCCCTAATCAATTCATCAGCAGTATTTGTTGAGAACCTTCTGTGTGCACAGTCCTGTATTTTGGGCTTGGGAGAGTACAAGAGATTTAGGAGACCAGATCCCTGTGGCTCTAGGCTTTAATCCCGAGGGACTGCTGAGGCAAATCAATTGTATTTAATCAATCAATCATATGTATTGAGTGCTGACTGTATGCAGAGCACTGTACAAAGCACTCGGGAGAGTATATATATATATATATGTTTGCATATAAAACGGTATTTGTTAAGCGCTTACTATGGGCCAGGCATTATTCTAGTGAGTATATATAACAGAAAATGTAGACTGTGAGCCCATTGTTGTGTAGGGACCGTCTCTATACGTTGCCGATTTGTACTTCCCAAGCACTTAGTACAGTGCTTGGCACACAGTAAGCGCTCAATAAATATGATTGAATGAATGAATAACAGAGTTGGTAAACGTGGGTCCGTGCCCACAAGGAGCTTAAAGTCTACCCCTGCGGCACCCCGGTCTGTATTCAGAACACGTCCTGTGCCTCTGGGGTTAGATTTTATTGCAGCACCAGCTTGAAACCTTACATATTGTAGTATGTCGAGAAAGCTTTGATTTTGACTGGCTCTGGATGATTTGGCGGTCCCTTCCCCAACACACTTGTTGGATGCTGAGCTTTATGTTTTGTTACTTTAGTATTTATATTATTTCACCTTTCCTATTGAGTCTGTTGCCAAATTCCTCCACAATTCCTTCCTAGATTGGGAGCTTCTGGAGGGGACCATATCTCATTTTCACCAATGTATTTTTTCCCCAACACTTAATACAGTGCTCTGCAACCATCAGGTGTTTAATACATGCTGCCGCTGCTAATACTACTACTACTCAAGGAACTTACAATAGAGCCTTCAAGGCATTCGGAGGAGGCAGATAGATTTAAAGGCTACCACAAATAACACTTTCAAAATCCTGCTTAGTAGGATGGTTTATTTAAAAGCTATTTAAATTCACTCTGCAGTTGTCTTTTTTATTTTAGGAGGGAACATGTTTATTAGTAAAGGTCAGAGGCTGTCCTTTCCTCACCTCTAATTAAAACAAATCTGCTGGCTGTTTGCTGATGATAATTGTTAGTCTGAGTGCTCCATTAGCGGAAGACATAAAGTGGTTGCTTGTTTCGAGCTTTCTGGACCATATAGCTTGGCAGCAAAACAAAACAAAAAAAACCCACCAGACCAAAGAAAAAGCCTACTGAAATGCCAAAGACACTGCAATCCTTTAGTTCTGTATGCCCACCTGCTTCCTCCCTCCCACATAACATTAGCAATGACCAGGAAATGTTAGATCTGGGCAATGACTGAGGAGAGGAAATATATTTTCTGAAATTATTTGTAATGTTGAGACCTCCGCTTACTAGTTGGTAATTTGAGGGCAGCCACTGAACATCACATAATTTAAGATTTAACAATTCAGTGTCCCAGGAAAGCTGTCCAAATGTTTTAAAGGCTGGAGAAGACAGATAAGAGTGTATCTTTTAAAGTTAATTTATCAATCCAAACTGGAAGGAGACAAGCAGCTGTCATACTGACCAATTCTATGACGGGTGATTTCCTTTTTACCATTTGACTTAACATTTTATTTCCTTAAGCCTATCTTAGAGCTAGTGAACATTCAATAGTTAATGTAATTAAATCGTGGTGCTTGAACTCTCTTAGTTATCTTCGAATGGTTAAAGACTATTTTCATGGAATTTGTTAAGTGCTTACTATGTGCCAAACACTGTACTGAGGGGGAAGATACAGGCTAGTCTGGTTGGGGTTCACAATCTTTATCCCCATTTTGCAGTTGAGGTAACTGAGGCACAGAGAAGTGAAGTGATTTGCCCAAGCAAGTGGCGGAGTTTAGATTAGAGCTCATGTCCTTCTGATTCCCAGGCCCATGCTCTATCCACTATCTGATAGTGGATAGTGCCTAAAAATGGTGTTTATTAAACGCCTGCCATTCACAGACTCCTTCATTTATGTCTTTGGGTCCAATCCAGACTCAAAATACCATTCAGGCCCTAAAACCATGCAAGTGCAAATGAGAATTCTCTAAAATCTACTACTTCAGAATGAATAAAGAATTCATTCCTCCACCCTCCTTCCCCTAGTTCTCAGCCTTGTTCAGTCGCCTCAACGTTTTTGGCAGTTACCTTTAGCTGATATCCTAGATATTTTTTTAAGCGAGTTTGTGGCAATCACAGTTGCAGGCTAACAGAGGCACATCTCCATAAAAAAGATGAGGCACACAGCATCAGCCAGCCAGAAAGAGCTGGTGATACAGCAGTCAACTAGAGACTGCCACCACAAAAGTTGAGTCTATCTCCCTCCGAGGGACCCTCATTTCTTTCTGACAAAATAGAAATTCCCTCTCTGACACAGTCCTCATCCTGTCTCTTCCCCCAGCCACTTCCCAAACAGGAGGAGAGACAGAAACCGTATTAAAGGTATTAACTGAGCACCTGAGTGCAGTGCACTGTTCTAAGAGCTTAAAAGCACAATGGAAGACAGAGAAAAACCCTATGGTACTGGATTGGGTCATTTCAGGGGTTTCAGGCTGGGTGTGCAACTATAATCCTTGTCCACATATCCATCTTTCCAACACGGCCTATCACACAGTGCAAGGAACTCAGTGCATTTTGAAAGCCAATAAATATTTCATTTTCAGAAGGGTCACTTCCATTGAAAATGGAGAAAATAATCGAAGAGAAATGACTTTTCTTTCATTTTCGAACAACTCCACATATACAGAACATAAATCTGAAGGCACTCATGCACAAACGCGCCACCTTCTCTTAACACCCTGTCAGCTGATCGTTTTCAAGTAAAGATCACACATTTGAGAAGCTTCTGATATCTCCTAGAAAATTCTGAAATATATTCTATTTATAAATAGGGTTGAGTGGGGTTTTTTTTTCCCTTTGTCCACATTTGGCTCACTCGTTCACCAAAGCTGCTTACTTCAATTCTTAAATTAAGATCCAGATTTTCAACTAATTTAATTTTCTCCAAAATCTAGGTCCTAACCTTTTGTTAAATCACAATTAGTAACTATGAAGACATTGATTGATGAACAAAAAGAGTAACATTTTAATAGAGATTTATTATGAAACACCCGTACGCTTTGGAATCTCTACTCCCAGCATTAAATGGCTAAGAAGAAAGAGCTGGGGAAAGTGATTTCTAAAACCTTTACCTATTCATAACTACACTCAACTAAATATTCTCCTTAAGTGTGACGTTATTATTCTCACTCATTGAACAAAATTACCACTCTTTATAGGTCTCTTTTCCTCAAAAGTCTCAGAGAGCTCTCTCAGAGTTATCTCAGTCTTTCCCAAGAAACACATTGGGTGGTATTAATCCACAAGGAGAAGGTGACATAAATAGGACCAGGACATATATTACCTGACCTATGCATGCCTGAGCTATGTTCACTACTGGATCATGCTGTTCCCTCAAAACTCTTCTAACTTCATACACCACAGAGGCCAAAGAACTCAAATTAAATCTTTTTTAAAAAACTGTCTCTCTTGTTTAAATGTAAGCTTCCTGAGGGGAGGGACCAGGTCTTAGTCTTTTGTAATTTGTCTCAGGGCCTATGAAAGTGCCTCAAATTTTTACACTCAGAATTAAAATCCAAGTGATGTTACAGTTTTCAATCACTACAGTTTTCAATAACAGTTTTTCAATAACACTACAGTTTTTCAATAACTGGTTCTTATTTTAGATGGATCTCCAGGGTTTCTCAAACATCAAAAAGATCAGAGAAGGCCTTCTTTTTGAGAGGACCTGTAATATCATTAAAGTGATGTTACAGTTTTCAATCTAATGATATTACAGGTCCTCTCAAAAAGAAGGCCTTCTCTGATCTTTTTGATGTTTGAGAAACCCTGGAGATCCATCTAAAATAAGAACCAGTTGAGAGGAGGAATGTTTGAGTCTTCTCAGCAGCTTTCCACAGACACACTGAATATTATGGGGGGGTGAGGGAGCAATGGTTACTGCCTTTATTTTCGAGGAGCAGCCATGATAGTGGCAGTTGAATGGTGTAGGAGTCTCTAATGGGGTCACGGCAACCAAATGGCCTAGTTCTGAGTATCTAGGCTTGTGGAGCTAGCTCTAATTCGTTGCTGAGGGAAATGTAGAAGAATGAGGAAGGGTGGTATGGATGGCATGACAGTAGTTCGGCATTGTTTGGGGCATAATCATCTCTGGGAAACTGGCTGGAACCGGCAGGCGGGGCATCTGCAGGGTCTGATCTTTTTGTAAATAGGTAGGTCTCAGGAGATCGCTGTCAAATTGACAGGGGCGAAACCCAGTGGCTTGAAAAGTGTTTGAGAATGACACTTACATAAGCCAGAAATCCCCTTGGAACCCACAATGGCATGCAGTTCTTTTTTTTTTTCTCCAAATGGCATTTGTTAAGCACTTACTGTGTGCCAGGCAGTGAACTGAGCACTGGGGCAGATACAAGCTAATCAGATTGGACACAATCCATCAATCCATGACCCGGATGAAACTCACAGTATTCACCCCCATTTTACAGATGAGGTAACTGAGGAACAGTGAAAATAAGTGACTTACCCAAGGTCACACAGCACACAAGTGGTGGAGCCAGGATTAGAACCCAGGTCCTTGTGATTTCCATGCCTGTGCTCTATCCACTAGGCCATACTGCTTCCAGTGTGGAAATCTTCCTCCAGAAAACCTCCATGCTTCACAACTGGCTGCTTTTACTCTTCCAGGCCCCAAAATTACAATGTAATGTCATATCAAATGCCAGTTTACTTTAGTCTCAAGACATTTTAACATGAATATGGATATTGTCACTGAATCCTAATGAGTCCTCTCAAGCATCAAGTTACTTCTTTAAATCATCAACTTAATGTGTATGGCAGCAGCCAAGAACAGCCGAGTTAGGCATTATCAGGAGGGACCCAGAACATCAAAAGGCAGAGTTTTATCATTAGGTTCGTACACGAAATACTGCAAGAGATTCTGGTTGTCACATCTTAGTACAGAGCTGGAAAACCCACAGCTAAGTGAAACAAAATGAGGAATAGAGCAACTCTGCAGACAACAGACTGAAAAGAGGTGAACTCATAACAATATTAATAATTATACTAATTGTTGTATATGTTAAGAACTTATTATGTGTCCAGCCCTGTACTAAGCACTGGGACTCATAGTCCACGTAGGAAGAACAACAGATATTGAATCTCATTTTAGAGATGAGGAAACACAGGTCCAGAGAAGTTAGGTGACATGCCCAAGGCCACACACAGCACACTAATAGCCTGCTCTTCACTTTGAAAAGGTGAAGGTTGAAAGGGGACATGACTGATGCTTACAAAAGGTCTAACACCCAATCCCACAATGAGGGGACTCCCACTGAAGCTCAAAGATGGTAAAATTCAAAACAAAAGGAATTTACTACTACAGGAAACTGTAGAAGTCAAAAATCAAGAGCGGTTTGGATCAATTCAAGAGTGCTCCAAAGGGGTCTTTGGGCAAAAGTTAGGACTGCACAAGGAAAAGTTAGGAATGTTAGATGGTTCATCCTTAGCCATCAGGATAGTTGTCAAGAAAGGCAACGGACAAATTAGTTCTAGAAACATCTGGCTGCATCTGTTGGAAACAGAATCCTCGACTGCCCATCTTACCTCCTTCCCTTCCCTACAGCACCTGTATATATGTATATATGTTTGTACATATTTATTACTCTATTTATTTATTTATTTTACCTGTACATATCTATTCTATTTATTTTATTTTGTTAGTATGTTTGGTTTTGTTCTCTGTCTCCCCCTTTTAGACTGTGAGCCCACTGTTGGGTAGGGACTGTCTCTATATGTTGCCAATTTGTACTTCCCAAACGCTTAGTACAGTGCTCTGCACATAGTAAGCGCTCAATAAATACGATTGATGATGATGATGATGACAGACAAATGAGTTGGCCTGGGAATAGCACTGCTGACATTCCAGTAAGTTCACATCAAGTACCAGCTGCAGGAACAACAAAAATATGAATTCGCTTTGTGTGTGTGTGTGTGTGTGTGTGTCTGTGTGTGTACGTATACACACAAACATATATACATATATATATGCAAATGCATTAATGCCATCACGTACATTTTTGTCAGCATTATATTATAAATTCTTCCAGGGTAGGGATTGTGTCTCTTGCTTGCATATATTCTTAGTCACCTAATCCAGTGCTTTGTACTGATGAGCTGGTCAACAAATACTACTGACAATGATGAAACATGTTTCCTTTTTTATGTATGCCACAAGGAAATGTATCCTTGCAGAAAAGTTCTGATTAACTTTTGCAAAATTTTACGAGGCATGCTCAGGTTAGCCTCCTAAGCAATGAACACACTAATGAAGTTTCTAATAGTGGTAACAGTACTTATTGAACAGTCTCTGGGACCAATGCAATGTACTACGCATTTGGTAAGTACAAAAGAGAGAAGTGACACGTTCCCTGTCCACAAGGCGCTTACACTCAAATTGGGAAGACAGACACAAGCATTACTAGCAGAGGAATCAAAGTAAGCAATTGAATGCACAACTCAATAACCTATGCCCTTATTCTGAGCAGTGTTACATATGCTTTGATAATGCTGGAGGGTTTGGGATTTGGGGAACTTACTGGGAAAGGCTTGTTGGAGGAAGGGCACTTTAGGATTTTGAATTGGGTGAGGTCTGTGGTATGTTAGATTTGGCAAGGAAATTCCAGGCCTGAATCTCGTCCTAGTTCTAGATCTCCTACTGGTTGCAAAACCTTACATAAAAGTTTATTCAGAAACACAAATACCAAGTGCACAGACAGCCTGGATGAAATATTGCTGAAGCATTTTAGAAAGGAGTATCCCACACTTGAAACACCCTGAAAAGACGAAGCTTCTCCATAAGCACTTTGTACTTTGCTTAAGTGCTTAGTAAAGTGCTGACGTGCTTAGGATAGTGCTCTGCACACAGTAAGTGCTCAATAAATAAAATTGAACATATGCATGCACATGCCCACAAAGACACAGACACACACACACACACACACACACACACACACACACACACAAGCTATGTCTCTCTATATGTTCAAAGAAGTTATTGAAAGTGGCTGTTGCCTAAGCGTGTTGGTTGGGCCAAGTGCCTTGATCCATACCCTACGTCTTCCCTCTAACGTTCAGTGTTGCTAAGCTTTCTTTTCCCCTTTAGCTGTTTCAGTGTTAATTAAAAAAACTCCAGCGTTTAAAACCCAAGTATTATCTGTGGGCATTAAATCTTGATTCCCTCTAGTTAGTAGCATCTATTTTTGATTTCAGTTGTGCTTATCATAACCACCTCGATCGCTGAAGTCATCCACCAGCACGATCTCTGCTACTAACTCCGGCGGCGAACGGTTCAGGACACTGTGGACAGTGCGCAAGAGGGAAGACCATCCCTCATTGTGGAATGGGATGATGACACTGGTGTTTGGCAGCTTCTCCAGGTACAACTTGTTGTTACAGCTAAAGAGGAAAAAAACAGAACCATTTAGCTTCAAAATTCAACTCGGGAAGTAAATACTAGAGTTGGCCTTGAATCAATCAATCAATCAATCAATCGTATTTATTGAGCGCTTACTATGTGCAGAGCATTGTACTAAGCGCTTGGGAAGTACAAATTGGCATCACATAGAGACAGTCCCTACCCAACAGTGGGCTCACAGTCTAAAAGGGGGAGACAGAGAACAGAACCAAACATACCAACAAAATAAAATAAGTAGGATAGAAATGTACAAGTAAAATAAATTGAAACTTGAGTGTTACTAGCTACCTGAGCATTATTTGAGTAATCTTCCATAAAGTCTTCTAAGAAGCCTTCCCCAATTATGCCCATTTTTCCATGGCTCCCTCTCCCTTCTGCATTGTCTGTGGATATGGATCTGTGAACTTTGGACATTTGATATTCACCCCACAGCACTTATGAACATATCTCAAAATTACGTTGTAAATGATTTATTTATATTAACGTTTGTCTCCCCTTCTAGACTGGACGCTCATTGTGGGCAAGGGATGTGACTAACAACTCTGTTGTACTGCAGTCTCCCAAGTGCTTGGCTTAGTACAGTGCTCTGCATACAATAAGCACTCAAAACCATTGTTGTTGATGAAGGGGTGGATTCTATACTCATCACCCAGCATCTTTTCTGATACAATGCAATCCAAATACCGCATTTAGCACACCTACATGTCATGATAGCTAATTTTGTCCCACTTACTTGTATTTCATCATGAAGGCTTTATTGAACAAAGTGCTTGTCCACCTATTTGTTCATGTGGCCTTCTTTTGAAGAATCTAAACCTCCATAAAATAAAGACTGTGGTCCACTCAATATGTTTGGTGCAATGCACAGTTCACTGTTATGTGCATGGGGGTCTTAAATATATCGCTTGATGCTATGAAATCTGACGATGGTATTGATTCAGGGAGCTCTGAGAACCTTAAAAAACAGACCATCCACCTTCACAATGGCCTGGGAGGTAAGTAGAAGACAGAGGCTATCATCCTATTTCATGAACGGAGAAACACAGGGACAGACAGGGAGGGAGACATTGGGTATAGGGATGAGAATTCTTGGCTCCAACCAGTTTGTCAATCAAGCAATCAATGGTATTATTGAGGGGTCACTGTATGTACAGCACTACACTAAGCACTTAGGAGAGTATATTACACTACAGTTGATAAATATAATCTCATTCTAGTCACCATGAAAACTTTGCTTAGGCAAGTTTTGGGTACCAAACCTTTTTCCATACAACCCACACATTCAATCTTTAACCAAATCCTGCAGGTTCTACCTTCACAACACTTTCTTCCCTTTCCACCCTTTCTTTCTTCTCCAACTGAACTGCCACTACGCTGATCCAAGCACTTATCCTATCCCTCCTTGACTATTGCATGCAATTGCAATTTTACATCTTCTCAGGGTAGCCTCCGAGGAAAGCCCTGAGGTTCTGTCTGACCCAAGCAAATGAATCAATGATACTTGCCGAGTGCTTACCGTGAGCGGTGCACTGTACTAAATGATTGAGAGAAGACAATACAACAGAGTTGGTGGATCTGTTCCCAGCCCACAGGGAGGTTACAGTCTAGAATCCTTCCAGGGTTTGAAGTAAAAAGCACCCGGGGTTCAAACTCAACACATCACAAGGGGTGGATGGAAACCCTACATGTAGGCTATGGTTTTTGATGTTCAACTGTCCCTCTGGTTGACATCTCTTTAGGGAGCTTTCTTAGGACAATTGGGGGTGTGGTGTAGGGAGGGAAAGAAGGATTACAACCTGATATAGTTGACTATGTAGTGTTTCTACCACTCTTACCCTCACCTCACAGAACCTGGCTGTTCTCATTACAGCTCAAACACTCTAACAGACTCTTCGTTTGCAAGCTGATCAGGCTCCGGGAAGGTGATTGTTAAAAAGACAAATTCCAGAGAGTGACAGGCCGGAACCAACCCCTGGTCAGCTGGAGTGCTTTGTGATACCGAACACTGCACTCTCACGTACGGATATCCTGAAGCAAGAGTGGGAGTTTTAAAAAGACTCTGTTAAAAGGGATCTCCGTCATTTCAAAGTGTAGGAGGTTGAAACTTGCCAGAGAAAAAATCTTCCTGGCAATACTGAAAGAAGAACATCGAAAGAAGAAGCACTGGGCGCACAAAGCTAGTTTCTTCGCCCTGGCTTTTCCCCGAGGCTATGAGCAGAGAGGGTCTCCCACAGAGAAAAGTGAGCAAGAAGATTTAAAAACAAAGAATAGCAAAGGACCATGTTTGCTACACAGATGCCTGGTGTCTCAGGTAAACTACCAGCCTAGAGGACACGCAACCTGTTGGTCGCGTTGTCCGGAGAGTTCTGACTGTTCGGGCAATCAGGATTCACAACGCCAGACTCATTACCTCCTACCCATTACTTTCCTGTTGCCTGCCATGCCTATCTGCCCTGACGTGGGGGTCCTTGACCACCTTCCTCATTGGCAGCAGCATGAGTGCCACTGGTGTGCACAGCAAGGCAATTTAATGAGATTAAATCAAGTGTCTCGGTGCAGAGTGCTGTACGAGTGTAGTAACCAGTAAAAGATACAGCGAGGCTTAGTGGATAGACTACAGGCCTGAGTGTCTGAAAGACCTGGGTTCTAATCCCAGTTCCACTACTTGTCTGCTGTGTGAATTTGGGCGAGTCACTTTACTTCTCTGTGCTTCAGTTCCCTCAACTGTAAAATGGGGATTAAGACTGTGAACCCCACGTGAGATAGGGACCATGTCCAACTCAATTACCCCGTAGCTACCCCAGGGCTCAGTTCAGTGTTTGCACATAGTAAGCACTTAACAAATACCACAATTTTTAGAAGAAAGGGTTTGAGCCACGGTGGTGGTTATAAGGGTGAAGAGAAAGAGGAGGATCCATGAGGGAAGGAGAACCAACAGTTAAGGTAGAATGAAGATGGGAGTATATATGTATATATGTTTGTACATATTTATTACTCTATTTATTTATTTATTTTACTTGTACATATCTATTCTATTTATTTTATTTTGTTAGTGTGTTTGGTTTTGTTCTCTGTCTCCCCCTTTTAGACTGTGAGCCCACTGTTGGGTAGGGACTGTCTCTATATGTTGCCAATTTGTACTTCCCAAGCGCTTAGTACAGTGCTCTGCACATAGTAAGCGCTCAATAAATACGATTGATGATGATGATGATGATGGGAGGTAAAACAGAAGTCAAAGATGATACCAAGACTGTAAACTTTTGTCATTTGGAGGGTGGGGGTGTTGTTGACCATGATGGGCAGGATAGAAGAAGAAGGTTTTGGAGGGAAGAGGAGGAGTCCCGGTTTTAAGGTACTGAGTTACAAGTGCTTGCAGTTCCTCCATAGGGAGATGTCCTGGAGGCAGGAGGAGAGAGATTGTAAAATTAGAAGACATCAGTACAGGGGCGGTACCTGTAATCACAAGAGTGAATGAGCTCCACAAGAGAACGCGTGTAGAGTCCAAAACAGAGCCCAGTGAGACAACCACAGTTAAAGTTGATGGGAAGATGAAGAGCCAGCAAAGGATACTGAGAAGGAGCAGGAAGAGAAAAAGAGTACCAGGAAAGTACTGTGCCAGAAAAGACAAGGCTGGAGAGTTTCTAGATGTGGTGAACACTAGCAAAGGCAACCAAAATACTGAGGAGAACTTGAACAGAAAAGAGCCCATTATATTTAGTAACAGGGCAGTCTCATGGAGGATTACTTCTGTAATGCACTCACCGTTGCACTCTCCCTCCTAGGTTTATACTGCAGAGTGATCACCACTATGTTAATATTTTGAATTCATTAAAGGTGAGAAACTGACATTCAGGGGTCCATCGATTTGCCTAGAAATGATTTAAGAAGTACTCAGCTAGGCTACCAGGATGGGGAAAATAACTTCTCATCAACACAGTGTTGAAATATGTCTGTGGCTCACACTAGCCTCTCGGTTGCCACCTCGAAAACCTTCCTTATGATCACTATTATTACCATCAACTGTCTTCACGTGTGCCATTATTATCATTTAGATCACTGTGCAACCATTCTGACTTGAACTGACGGTGGCTTAGTCAAAAAGCCAGGTCAGGGACAGAACTACCCTTGGGAAGCCAGTTCTAGAGGTCCAAAACCAAGATCCACGTGGGCCAAGTTGTGCCTCCAAATGATAATCTTTCCAACTAAGCTGGCATCCACCCTGGTCAAATGCCCAAAGTCTTCCTGCAGCTCTGGATTTGGAGATGCTATTCCCAATATTATTTTGTAACTACCTCAGCGCTTAGCACTGTGCTTGGCAGAGACTAAGCACTTAACAAATGCCAGAGTTTTTACTGTTATTATTTCGAAACAAGTTGCTTAACTTGCTTCAGTTTCCTTAGCTGTAAAATAGGAAAATCAATATCTGATCTCCCTCCTAATTAGATTGTGAGCCCCAGGTGGGACAGGGATTGGGTCCAACCTGATATAAACTTGTATGTACCCTAATGCTTAGAACAGTGCTTGACATATTGTAGGCACTTTATAAATACCGTTCAAAAAAGTGAGGGAAGAGGGAGAGAGGGGTGAGAGAATAGGGGAGAGGTAACCTGACTGACACCTCAGTGACCTCTGATGATGACTATGAGCACTTTTTCATAGAGATATCAAGTACTGATTGAAACGGATGAAGCTCAGGTCTGAAATGAAATTTTAGGGAGGCAGCTCTCTCAGAGGGTTATCATTACAATGAAGGAGCTGTGAATTACTGATCTGGCCACTAATCTAGTTGGGCAAGAATCGGGGCCTTCTCTGCCCAAGGCTGCTGTGAGTGATAATAAAAGCGATTCTCAAGAAGCTGGAAGAAACAGACCGTAACAATTACATTAACTTTGATGACTCTTCTAACCAATCAACCCTGCAAGACAGGTTAGCAGGCACTGGGAATAATTCATGATGTTCCCTGTGGTCTTAAGCAGAAACTAAGTATCAAAACAACAGAGTTGTCTGCTCATGATTTTTCACCTATCTCCGTGATTGGCAGTGAATTAAATAAGTGAAACCATCCTGTCTAGGAATTTCTTCCCTTAACTTGCCTGAGTCTTCAGAGGTAAGAAGAATGGAGATAGCTTGTTTTCAATGAAGTTCTGACTTTTTATTGATTTAAGGAAAGGGTCTATGGAAGCACTGACAGTTCTAATCAATTTCCTTGTGATCTCATGGTGAAACCAGCATCCAGTTACTGCACAGTGCAATCCTACTGTAGCCACACCATCTATTTGGCATCCTTAGCCTCACAAAGAGGTACATGTCTAAAATAAGGCATTGAGGGAAATAAACAATGCTTAATAGACCAATTTAACTCGGAACAACAAAAGAAAAACTATTCAAAACTGCCACATGGATCTGGACTCAACTTGGGCTTTCCTACTTTTACAGATCACATGACCACATTTTATTGTATTTATTATTGTTGTTATCATTATATTTGTTTAACATTTACTAATAATTGTGGTATTATGTGCCAAGCACTGTTCTAATCACTGAGGTAGATATAAGATATTTAGGTTGGACACAGTCCTTGTCCCACATAGGGCTCACAATCTAAATTGGAGTGGGATTTAATCCTCATTTTACAAATGAGGAAACTGAGTCACACCGAGTCAAGTTAAGTGATTGGACCAAGGTCACACAGCAGCCGAGTTGACTTCTCTGCCCCCGTTACCTCATCTATAACATGGAGATTGAGACTGTGAGCCCCACGTGGGACATGAAACTGTCCAACCTGATTAGTTTGTATCCATCTCAAAACTTAGTACAGTGCCTACGTGTTTAACAAATACCATTAAAAAGGGAGAGTGTCAGAGCCAGGATTAGAACCCATGTCCTCCAATTATCAGGCCCGTGCCCTTTCCACTAGGCCATGCTGCTTCCCTCACGTATGCTCTGGTATGAACATTACCCATGAATTCAGTCACAGCTAGAGTCTTGTGGTTTAAAACAACAAGCAACTATGGAACATGCCTGTAGGAATCCACTACCTGACCTTTAGAGCTACCCACAAAGAAAGATCACTAAGCCAATATGTCTAATGGCCAGAATCTTCAGTTTCTAAGAGAAGTGGGATTTCTGACTCTGCTAATTAAAAGTTTACCTAGAAAGAACAAAATGGTCTGGATTGGAGGAGAGCAAAAGCCACCCCAAGAGTTACATGTCAGAGTTGCCCTTTAACCACTCTCAATAGTGTTTCTAGGGATAGAATCACTGGGAGTTGGCCACAAACCTGTTCTGTTGAATAAACGACATAAAGGCCAATGCTTCCGGGCTTAATGCACTTTTGAATACCAGGAAGAAAGATTATGAAGCTAATGTAACATTTGGATGCCTATTACCCCCAAATTTGGCTGAACTTGAATGGCTGTCAGCATTGCGAGTCCACTGGGAAGAATAACTAAACAAATAAGCTAAACAAAGACACTTCCCTCAAAGCACACAACCATAGTACAAGAGAAGGTGGAGCCCCCATTTTGATAAAAGACAAAGGCTGACTGGCACGAAAAAGTCTCTGGCAAATTTTAATCTTTGAGATTCTAATTTTCTCCAGGTTTGATGCATCGGAATATAAAGGGAGGGGCCATGCAAATAAAACATTTTACTGATTGCTCAAGCAGCTGGAAGGTCTCATTTAGTCTCAGGTGAGAAGTGTCCTTTAGTGAGAAAAGAAAAGATGCACAAAGGTGCAATTTGTTAATGGCTATCCTTGACTGCAGGTGTGACACTCAGAAATCAGCATTGCTACACTTCCTTCCACTTATAGATGTTGGTATAAGTTCTTGTGCTATAAACACCAGAAATGACAGTGAGAGAATAATAAGGTGATCAAAAAGGAAGAGAAGCCAGAAAAGAAGCTAAAATGATGCAAAGATTTTTCTTCTGCAAACGTAAACATTTCTTGAAAAAATAATATCACCTCATTTTAGCTTCTAACTGAATAGGGTTCCAGCTAAAGGAGCCCTGTCCAGTCTTGGCAAAGTCAATGAGCCAGACTGTCACCCTATTTCAGCAGTGAGTCATGATGAAAGTCAGAACTGAATATGGCCAGAATCTTACTTCTGGGGTGCTTGTGAGGTTACCTCTTGACAGCTCATTGTGGGCAGGGAATGTATTTATTGTTATACTGTACTCTCTCAAGCTCTGAATACAGTAAGCGTTCAATAAATACAACTGACTGACTGAAAGCTTGTTATGGGCAGGGAATGTGCCTGTTATATTGCTGCGCTTTACTCTTTCTAGAGGTTAGTACAGTACTCGGCACTGTAAGCACTCAATAAATACGATTGACTGACCCTAGGGATTGTAAACTCCTTGTGGACAGGAAATGTGTCTCCCAACTCCGTTACATTATACTCTCCCAAATGCTTAGCACAGTTCTCTGCACACAGGTACTGCCCAATAAATATGATTGATTAATTGGGATGGTGTTGCTTACTGGGCTGAGGTGGGCTTTGAGGGGCAAGGGTCAGTGACTGGCTGGAAACAGAGAGGGGCTTATACCCTGGATTTCCTATCCACGTAAGCCCCTAGAAGATAGGTGACTACGACAGGTGGCCTGTATGACTACTCTTCAACATTTGATGATGGAAGAATCTGAGACACAGAATATGGGAACTCTTTGTGTCTCCGTTTCCTCACCTGTAAAATGGGAATTTACTAACTGTTCTCCCTCCTATTTGGACTGTGAGCCCCACGTGGAACAGTGACTAACCTGATTATCTTGGATCTACCCCAGCAATGAATACAGTGCTTGGCACATAGTAAGTGCTTAAAGATTGTAAGCTTGTTACGGGCAGGGAATGTGTCTACCAATTCTGTTGTATTCTACTCTCCCAAGCCCTTAGTATCGTGCTCTACACATAGTAAGTGTTCAATAAATACCACTGGCTATTAAATATCACTATTAGAATTGCTCCCATCACTGACAGGAAAAGGAAAACAAAATACAATTAAGTAAAACTTGTTTTTCCTTCATAACATTTTGCAAATGGATTTATTTTTAATGGATTTATCGAATGCTTTTAATTCCACAGCACGGAGCACCTTCCAAAGATAAAATTAGAAGGCAATTCAGCCCATCAGAACACTCGATTGGCTGAGCAACCAGAAGAGCTTTCAAATTCCACACTCATAGCCCGACTCCTGCTGTGGGGGTATCCGCTCTCAGGGTGTTCTATTTTGAGGTTAACTTGCGGGAAAGAAAACATTCCTAATTTCATTGCATTTCAGTTCTTTCATATGACAGGTTTTTGCTACATAAACATTGCACAGAAAGTCTTTTTGTTTGCCTTCCACATGCGTCATCAGCAGTTTGCCAATGACTTGCTTTGCACATTTCTTCCAAGAATGTTCTGTAACACAAAGACGGAATATCTTGGGACAGAGTACTTAGCGCTCAGTTTCTGGGGTGCAGTAATATTCAACTATATGAATTCTACAGGAAACACTGTTAAACAGCTGCAAAAAAGCCTCTGATATTTGTGTGAAGACAATGGCTTCCTTACACACTCTCATTTCACATAAATCATCAGATGGAGGAGTGCTTCAAAAAAATTACATATGGTGCTAATGATTGGCTCTCTGCCATTACAGTCCTATGTGGCGGCATAAACTCTGCAAGTCTTTGGGTAGCAGGTCTCTGACAGGTTATTAAAGTTAAAGTATGGGAATCATTAGTGAGCTTTTAATGAACTTTAACAACCAGGTCCATCTACTATCGGTCATGTGGATGACTAAAATACTACTTTTCCACTTTGATCTCTAAAAGGGAATTTAACGGCAAGGCAGCATTCATGTTTGAATATGGGATTTTCCATATCAAGAAGGAACTCGAATAAAACCACAGGAACTATCCACATCATCGGATTCCTAATGGGGTCCGAGAAAAGGTGTAATGGTGGGCCTCAGTGCAGAACCCTGGCTTTGGGCTCCTTTCCTTGGCAACCTTAGCTGGTCCCCCTCCTAGACTGTGAGCCTACTGTTGGGTAGGGACTGTCTCTATATGTTGCCAACTTGTACTTCCCAAGCGCTTAGTACAGTGCTCTGCACACAGTAAGCGCTCAATAAATACGATTGACTGATTGACTGGAGAAGAATGGAATGGAAAGGGAATAGAGGGGCAAGATGCTTTTAGACTTTCACTCATCCTATCCTTTTTACAGCTTCCGGAATGCCTGAGTTGACACTGTGATCATAATTGTAGTGTTTGTTAAGTGCTTCCTATGTGTCAAGCACCATACCAAGCACTGGGGAAGACAGAAGATTATCAATTTGGACACAGAACCTGTCCCTCATTGGGCTCACACTATGACCATCTAGATCAGGGGGTTGGCAACTCATGGCTTTTGAGCCACAACTGGCTCTTCTTGGTACCAAAAATGGCTCTTGAGCACTGGCTGCCATGGACTTGGGAAATAACAATAATAATAATAATGATGGCATTCGGTAAGTGCTTACTATGTGCAAAGCACTAAGTGCTGAAATGCCATTAGCCTCACCCACATGGCTTTTGGGGCAGGTAATAACTGGCCTGCCCTGTCCCTCTGAGCAGGGGGAGTCAAGATGGCAGATTCCCTCCTTATCCTTCTCCTGCAGTAGGAGGCCCCATCTGGACCAGGGACTGGTGGATTTTCATCTTTCTCTGGAAGGCAGAGCAGATTTCGCTTCTGCCACCTTAAAGCCTTCTAAGTATCAGCTGAGGCTGGGGCGGAGGTGGGCCAGTCCATCTAGATGGGGAAGGGGACCATTCACCCAACAAGGTGCTGGGGGCAAGAGTAGCTCTGCTGTTGGGCACTGCATGCACTGAGTGAGCAATAGGGGGGCTGTACTTGGGGCAGGGAAGCCCTGGGCAGAGGGTGAATTCAGTCCTCACATATCGTGGTTTCCACGGGCCCTCGGGAAGAAGCTTTACCCTCTCTCTTTTGCCTGGTGTGGGACACCTGGGTGGTGAGGAGAAGGTGCGTGATTCGGTGACCACAGCGATTAGCAAATTGGGCACCCATCCCCAAAATAAAAGAACCAGGAATAAGTTTGTCTTCCTGTTTGTTTTCTCTCTCTCTCTCATTTCATAATTACACCTCTAAATGAAGTAAACTATTTTATAATATAGTATTTAAGTTGCATTGACTCTCCCCCTCGTCCCCCTCTCCATCCCCCCCATCTTACCTCCTTCCCTTCCCCACAGCACCTGTATATATGTATATACTTTTGTACATATTTAAGAGAAGCAGCGTGGCTCAGTGGAAAGAGCATGGGCTTTGGAGCCAGAGGTCATGGGTTCAAATCCCGGCTCCGCCAATTGTCAGCTGTGTGACTTTGGGCAAGTCACTTAACTTCTCTGGGCCTCAGTTACCTCATCTGTAAACTGGGGATTAAGACTGTGAGCCCCCCATGGGACAACCTGATCACCTTATATCCCCTCCAGTACCTAGAATAGTGTTAAGCGCTTAGTACAGTGCTCTTAACACAGTAAGCGCTCAATAAATACAATTGATTGATATTTATTACTCTATTTATTTTACTTGTACATATCTATTCTATTTATTTTATTTTGTTAGTATGTTTGGTTTTGTTCTCTGTCTCCCCCTTTTAGACTGTGAGCCCACTGTTGGGTAGGGACTGTCTCTATATGTTGCCAACTTGTACTTCCCAAGCACTTAGTACAGTGCTCTGCACCCAGTAAGCACTCAATAAATACGATTGATGATGATCATGATTGACTTACTGTGCCAACCTCTCAATGACTCCATTTTGTCTGGTTATTCTGCACCAAAAAAAAGGTGCCTAGAGAGAACTGGAGGAACTCACAGCATTTTATTTATCTACTTATTCATGGTATTTGTTAAGTGATTACTTCGTGCCAGGCACTGTTCTAAGCACTGGGGTATATACAAGATAACTGGATGCAGACCATGTTCCATATGGGGGGGGGGCTCTTAGGCTTTATTCCCATTTTACAGATGAGGTAACTGAGTGGCAGAGAAGTGAAGTGACTTACCCAAGGTCACTCAGCAGACAAATAGCGGAGCTGGGGTTAGAATGCTGGTCCTTCTGGCTCCCAGACCTATTCTCTATCCACTAGACCACACTGCTTCCCACACTTCCAGGGTGCCTTAGGTGATCAGAATATCAACTCTTTGATCGGACCACACTGGAAGGGCATTTTTCCAATATATCGGCCCCTTCCAAATGAGGACGCCGGTGCAGCTGAACTGGCTACAACAGCTAAATTTTGCTTATCTTGGCAATATAAAGACAAGTACAGAGTAGGGAAATACCGCAAACTACCAACATCTGCAGTTTCCAAACTGAGCAACCTAAGTATTAGCGGTCAGTTGGGGCTTACCACGTGAGATCTCGGCCAACAGTACGCTAAGCAACCAACTTTTTCCCTTTCCAAGGGGAGGATGAAGCTTACATTTTGCTGACCTTCTCTTGTGCTCTTTTGACATGTGGAAATCACATCTATCTATCAGCTTGAGCCCAAGCTGATTATCAGAAGCAGAACATGGTCAGGGAAATCAAAGAGGGAGCAAAAGCAAAAGTTAGCTGCTGGTTTCAATCCTGTTAAATGCTTTATTGTCTGCCACCCGAAGGGGAGAAACTTGATCCTAATCCTGGCATGTCTGCAAGACTCCGGAGGCTCGGGCATTTGCTGCGAAGTCCGACAAACCAACACGCTGAAGCAAATATGATGAAATCTTCAAATGACACGATGGGAGGCATCAGGCATGTGGGGCCACGTCAGCCTGGCCCAATTGCCTGCACAAAGCCATCCCCTTGGTGCCTCGATTTTAGAACCAATTCCCAGAGCAATTCCTTGGTAATCCCGTCGAAACGATCTTGAGCTCTCAGCTCAATTGCCATTCTTTGTGTTCAGATTTCATTTGGCCAACGTAGGCAGGGCTGGGGTTTATTCACACGTGGTACGGGCTCTCGTGTCTAGCTACAATCCAAGGCTGTTAGGGGCCTCCCTCCTCCCCAGACTGCCCTCCCCATCTTCAGACTCCTACTGAAATCATATCTCCTCAGGGAAACCTTCCCTGACTAATCTCCCATCCCACACCCATAAATTTAGTTCCACTCCCTAACTCTAAACCCATCCTCCCACCCCCACAGCACTTAGGTACATCTCCTTATACTCAGTTGTTTCCCTTATTTGTAATGTATTTTAATATCTTTCTCCCCCATTAGAGCACTATAACTAAACTCCTGAGAACAGGGATTATGTTTATCAACTGTACTGAAGCAGTGGGGCCTAGAAATCAGAAAGAGCTGGGCTCTATTTCCAGCTCTGCCACTTTGCTGTGTGACCTTGGGCAAGTCACTTAATTTACCTGTGCCTCAGTTACCTTATCTGTAAAATGGGGATTAAGACAGTGAGTCCCATGTGAGACAGGGACTGCATTCAATCTGATTAGCTTGTATCTACACCCCCCTTTTAGACTGTGAGCCCACTGTTGGGTAGGGACTGTCTCTATATGTTGCCAATTTGTACTTCCCAAGTGCTTAGTACAGTGCTCTGCACATAGTAAGCGCTCAATAAATACGATTGATGATGATGATGCTTAGAACAGAGCTTGACACAGTAAGCACTTACATACTATCATAAATACCATCATAGTACCGTGCTTTGCACAAAGTGCTCAATAAATACCACCGATGAATGAATGAATGTACACAAAAAAGGTCCACGATTCAAGTCTTAAACTTGAGATAATTTCTCAAAGAAACAAATTTTCACATTCAGTTTGCAAAGTGAACTTTTCTCAGGAGACCAAAATAGCAAAACAGAATAAAAGTTCTGCCTCCTGGTAGGATCTACAGAGTATAAAGAGTAACTAACTCTCCTACACATAACTTGACATTGTGTTTAGTCTGCTAGCCTAGTCCATGTCACGGTGTTTTATACTGAGTGCCCACACTGTACTGGATATACAGCATGGGCTTGGGAGCCAGAGGTCATGGGTTCTAATCCCGCCTCTGCCACTTGTCAGCTGTGTGACTTTGGGCAAGTCATTTAACTTCTCTGGACCTCAGTTACCTCACCAGTAAAATGGGGATTAAGACTGTGAGCCCCTCGTGGGACAACCTGATCACTTTGTACCCCCCCAGCGCTAAGAACAGTGCTTTGCACGTAGTAAGCGCTTAACAAATGCCATCATTATTACTGATATATACTGTACAGGACATACTGTGCTCTAGTCCATACTTTACCACCCATATCATTTTTCTAAAAAAGAGTTTAGTCAACATCTCCCCACTCCTAAAGAACCTCCAGTGGTTGTCCATCCACCTCCATATCAAACTCCTTAGCATTGGCTTTAAAGCACTCAGCTTGTCACTTTTTCCCTTACCTCACTGATCTACTATAGCCCAGCCCATACACTTGACTCTCCTAATGCCATCTTGCTCACTGTCCTTCGACCTCACCATGGGCCCCTTTTCCACTTCCTTACTCTGGCCTGAAACTCCCTCCTCCTCCATATATGCCAGACCACCACTCTTCCCCTTTTCAAAGCCTTATTAGAGTCTCAGGAGGCCTTCCCTGATTGAGTTCTCTTTTCCATGGCTCCCTCCCCATTATCTTTGCAACCTTTGGACACTTGGTACTCACTCCACCCTCAGCCTCAGCACTCGTGTATATACCTGTAATTTATTTTTCATTCACGTGATCGTCTATCTCCCTCTCTCGACTGTAAGTTCATTTTGGGAGGGGACTGTGTCTATCAACTCTGTTGTACTGTACTCTCTCAAGCACTCAGTAAGCACTCAATAAATACAATATATAAATTGATAGACTGACACCACGCAAAATCAAACGTGACCCTTTTCCTAACCTCCCGGAACATCTATTCAAATGGCAAAAATCACACATGGCACGTACGTACAGAACACATGATCCACAAAAGTCAACCAAATATGTTTCAATCGGTTTTCATACAAACTTGTAGCTTTCCTTGTTTTTCATTTCTCATTTTATTTCCTGACATATCCAACGTGGATCCCCTTGGGAAGAGTGATTGAACGAAACCCTTCATTTCCTATTAACTGCCCAGAACCTTTTCACTTAAAATACACAGTTCCAGGGGAACAGTCCTTTAATCAACAAAAATTGCTCTCAAATGCTCAGAATATGCTGCCATTAGTAATTAACGCTATTTATGAAAAATCACCTTACGTACTAGCTTTGATGAAAAAGTGTTTGTTCCTTGGGATAAGTACAGACGAGACTTGGCTCAGTGAGTAGTTAACCTAAAAGATGAAAGCGTGGCTCAGAGACAGGCCATGTGACCAGATGACCCTTTGTAGGTGGGGTCTTGAATTCGAGTGGTGCTGTTTTAATAATAATAATATTAATTGTGGGATTTGTAAGGCGCTTACTCTGTGCCAAGTGCTGCTCTCAGTGCTGCAGAAGATACAAGAGATTCAGTTCAGTCTCTGTCCCAAACAGGCCTCACAATGTAAGTCGGAGGGAGGAGTTATTGGATTCCCCTTTTGTAGATGGGGTAACTGAGGCACAGAGAAGTTAAGTGACATGCCCAGGGTGAAACAGCAGACTTGTGGCGGAGCTGGGATTAGAACCCAGGTCCTCTTACTTCCAGGCTCATGCTCTTTCCACTGGGCCACGCTGCTCCTATACTGAGCTGGCTGGTGGAAGGAGCCTGGCAACTGTAAGGTGCCTGTGAAGAGGAGCAGCGTGGCTCAGTGGAAAAAGCCCGGGCTTTGGAGTCAGAGGTCGTGGGTTCAAATCCCGGCTCCACCACTTGTCAACTGTGTGACTTCGGGCAAGTCATTTAACTTCTCTGGGCCTCAGTTCCCCCATCTGTAAAATGGGGATGAAGACTGTGAGCCCCACGTGGGGCAACCTGATCACCTTGCAAATTCCCCAGCGCTTAGAACAGTGCTCTGCACATAGTAAGTGCTTAATAAATGCCATTATTAAAAAAAAAAAAGAGGGGGTGGCAGTGGCAGGGAGATAGCTAAATGGAGGAAAACTTTTCCTTCAGCACTTCTCTCTTCCTCATCACTCCCCTCTAGACCGTAGGCTCACTGTGGGCAAGGAATGTGTCTGTTGCTATATTGTACTCTCCCAAGCACTTTAGTACAGTGCTCTGTATACAGCAAAGGCTCAATAAACACTACTGATTGACTGTGATGCTGGGGCATCCACCGCCAGGAAGGAGGGGATGGAGCTCTCTTTGCCCCCTACTTTACTCTGTCTAGCCCTCCCCATATTCCTTCCACCTCCTCCCTCCATTGTCTTCATTTGCCACCTGGCTCAGGGACCTGTCCCTGTTCTCTGGAGGCCTCACGGCTTTCCCATTTTGAACTTGCAGAAATCTGGTCACCTTATACAGTGGACCTGAAAGCAAAGGTAGGTTGCGGTGGGCTTCTCTGCTTTTGATTAGGGAAGATGAAGGCACACAACAATTTGTTATGGACAAATCTGCTACTTCTCAACATTTCTTGGATAGGGAGGAGAAAATATAAGTACATAACAACAATACTGGGTTTGGTGACTGGCCCCCCTCTCTATCCCCCCAGCCTTACCTCCTTCCCTTTCCCATAGCACCTGTATATATGTATATATGTTCGTACATATTCATTACTCTATTTTACTTGTACGTATCTATTCTATTTATTTTAGTTTGTTAATGTGTTTTGTTTTGTTCACTGTCTCCCCCTTCTAGACTGTGAGCCCACTGTTAGGTAGGGACCCTCTCTATATGTTGCCAACTTGTACTTCCCAAGCGCTTAGTACAGTGCTCTGCACACAGTAAGCGCTCAATAAATACGACTGATTGATTGATTGGCCCAACCAACCTGGTACTCTGGAGGAAGTGTGGGTGAACAGTGCTCAGCGCACATAGTAAGTGCTTAACAAATACCATCATTATTATTATTATTATTGTCCTCATTGACATTTAATCTAACGTGCCAGGATATACAGAGGAGCAGCATGGTGTAGTGAAGACAACACAGGTCTGGGATTCAGAAGGTCATGGGTTCTAATCCCGGCTCCTCCAATTCTCTGCTGGGTGGCTTTGGGCAAGCCATACCACTTCTCTGTGCCTCAGTTACCTCATCTGTAAAATGGGGATGAAGAATGGGAACTCTGTGTGAGACATGGACTGTGTCCAATTGGATTTGCTTGCATCCACTCCAGCACTAAGTACACTGCCTGGCACAAAGTAAGTGCTCAAATACCATAATGATTATTATTATTACCTAACATCTCTTTCATTTCCCTCTACATCCCTCCTTTGCAGCTAATCAATCTTTATGGCCTGCTCATTCGCAAATGGATCCAAATTTTCTCTAATCAACCAATATTTTCAGCCTGCACAACTTTATGGAGAAGCAGGGTGGCTCAGTGGAAAGAGCCCGGGCTTTGGAGTCAGAGATCAAGGGTTAAAATCCCAGCTCCGCCACTTGTCTGCTGTGTGACCTTGGGCAAGTCACTTCACTTCTCTGGGCCTCAGTTCCCTCATCTGTAAAATGGGGATTGAGACTGAGCCCCACATGGGACAGGGACTGTGTCCAACCTGATTTGCTCGTCTCCACGTCAGCGCTTAGTACAGTGCCTGGAAACATAGTAAGAGCTTAACAAATACCATAATTATTATGTTACCAAATTTTCTACGCTTAGTGCCTGCTGTGTGGCTATTTTTCTTTAAACTGACCACATTTCAGCTTCCAAAAAAGGGCCAGTCAAATCACCAATTGCAAGAGGGAAATTTTTCTTTGGTTTCTGTGGAAAGAAAATATCTTCAAGACCAGTGAACTGCACGGCAAAGCCTTCTTTAGCTCCCGCTTTATTGTTGCCAAGAGGTTCATACCTGTGTAGGCAAGAGATGTTCAAGTTAGCAGCAGCTGTCTGACGGCTGCAGGAATAGCCCTTGTTCATGGCTGTTACAGTCAAGGTTAACTACTTATCAGAATAAAAAGCAGGAACTATCCACAGTCTGCTGTGAACAAAATGCTTCTCAAGAGAATTCACTTCAGAAGTTTCTTCAAGACTCAGAGGGAAATGTATATATGTTTGTACATATTTATTACTCTATTTATTTTACTTGTACATATCTATTCTATTTATTTTGTTAGTATGTTTGGTTTTGTTCTCTGTCTCCCCCTTTTAGACTGTGAGCCCACTGTTGGGTAGGGACTGTCTCTATATGTTGCCAACTTGTACTTCCCAAGCGCTTAGTCCAGTGCTCTGCACACAGTAAGCGCTCAATAAATACGATTGATGATGATGATGAAAGGGAGAAGGATGCCTAGAAGTATATGATTATTATATTCAGATTCCCATAGTGCTGACTGATTAAATTATGATTACTACATATTACACATTCCGTTATTAATATTAACAATAATATTAACAACAATGCTTATTACTTGACAAGCACTGTGCCAAGTTCTTGGGGAAGATATACTACAATCATTCCCAAATGGGGCTCACAGTGTAAGGAAGTGAGAAAACCTGCATTTAATCTCCATTTTACAGATGAGATAAGAAAAGCAGCATGGCCTACTGGATAAAGTATGGACTCGGGAGTCAGAGGACCAGGGTCCTAATTCAGGTTCCGCCATCTGTCTGCTGAATGACCTTGGGCAAATCACTTCACTTCTGCATGTTTCGGTTACCTTATCTGTAAAATGGGGACTAAAACGGTGAGCCCCACGTGGGACTCGGACAGCGTTCACCCTGATTATTTTGTATCAACTCCAGTGCTTAGTACTGTGCCTGGCACATGGTAAGCACTTAACAAATACTGAAAAATACTACTAATAATACTAAGGTCACACAGCAGGCCAGGAGCAAAACTGGGATTAGAAGCCAGATAGTATGACTCCCAGTCCTGTATTCCCGCCATCATGCCAAACTATATCTGGTTGTTGCTTTGTAGTGCTCATTCTATACTGGATGCTCCACAAACACACCAGTTCAACACAACCAGAGGATGCAGGTTGTCAAAAGACCAGCTCCTAATTCTGCAACCGAATTCTACTGAGAATGGGTAGTGAAAACATGCATTCTATTTGGAAAGTGTAATGAAAACATGCATTGGGGGGAAAGAAATGAGTGTCATCAACTGGCCACAATACTACTTCTAAAATATGAAATGCCCCACTTTCTGAATAAGAATGGGTAGTGAAAACATGCATTCTATTTGGAAAGTGTAATGAAAACATGCACTGGGGAGAAAGAAATGAGTGTAATCAATTGGCCACAATACTACTTCTAAAATACGAAATGCCCCACTTTCTGAATAAGAAGAGTTGCATTGCTTCTTTTTTCTTTTAAAGACAACTCAAATTCAATACCAAGTTTCATCTCTACAGGTACTGTTGATTTTTTTTTTAATCCATTCTAAGAAATCCACACGGTTTTTTTAATGGTGCTTGTTTAGTGTTCACTATGTGACAAGGACTGTTCTAAGTGCATGGAATAGATAGAAGTTTATCAGGTCAGACGCCTTCCCTGACTCACGTGGGATTAATGGTCTAAGTAAGGGAGAAGAATAGGAATCGAATCTCCATTTTACAGTTGAGAAAACTGAGACACAGAGAAGTTAAGTAAATTGCCTAAGGTCACACAGCAGGCACAAAGGGGAGCAAGTATTAGAATCCAGGTACTTTGCTCTTTCCTTTAGGCCATACTGCTTCCCCATTATATACATATTCATTCATCCATTCAATTGGATTTATTAAGCGCTTATTGTGTTCAGAGCACTGTATGAAGTGCTTGGGAGAGTACAATATAGCAATAAACAGACATATTCCCTGCCCACAACGAGCTTACAGTCTAGAGGACGAGCTTACAAACAGCAAAATAAACTCAAGCAACATTTTGGCCACACTGGACTTAGCTTATCCTGCCCAGCTATTTGGAGTGCAAATAAACTCTTACACAGAGGAATCAGTATAGAGGTGCTTGTTTTATAAATTCTCAAAAGGCATCGATATTGAGCATCAGCTACAATCAACGGTATTTCTGAATTATAATAAAAGTTAACCTTAAAAAAAAACCAGGCATTAACTGAATGATGGAAGGGAATATATGGGTCAGAAGAGGAAGAATTTTGCTATTGGTGTTAACAAAATACTGTCTGCTCCCAGAAGGGAAAATCTCAATCTCTTCTCTTGCAGGAATATCCAGGCCCTTGAGATTCCACCTGCCTGTTTCACACTTTGCTAGCTCATTTACCTTTAAATACAGATATGAAGGGCCATGCTCAAAACTGGCTCCTGGAGAAGGCAACAATTGTTCTGAATGACGACTACCACTTGATCTCTCGGGGTGGGGGGGGAGAGAGTATTGCATATAACAACTAATACATGTTTCCTGAAAAAGCAGCTAATTTCCAATTAATTATTTTTATTTTAGCACACCCAATTCCACCAGGTCCTATAGCTTCACTTTGGGAGCTTTTGGTCTGGGTCATATCCACGATGCCAAAGCGCTCATGAGCCATCACACCTGAGGCTATTAATAGCCTCTGTCATTCTCTCTCTGCATTTCTAGGAAGCTTATCTCTGTTGATCAAGTAGTGCACAGTTACAAAATGTCAAGCATGTTTTCAGCACTACATAAATTTAAAAAGTGCTAAAATTGCTAATAAGGCAAGTCAGTCTCAGAAAGCATTTTCACAGATCGTTCTGCACCTGGGGAAAATGAAGAATAGACACACTGACACTTCAGATCTCTGCAGTGGAGTGGTGTGATCCAGGCCAGACTGGCTTGCAAATCATTCCCGGGAAATGTTGGCAGGAATGCTAGAGCGCGGGGAGGAAATGTGGCAATGTTCAATTAGTCAAAGCTCCTCAACTTCTACCAATCACTCTCCTATCTCACTCTGAGGACCTCCTTCCTGCTCTAAACTGCAACTGGAATGGGGCTACTTGGGGCCGAAAGCCTGGATCAACTCACCAGCCTGTGGCATGCTGGTGAGTCAGTTTGGCCCTGACGGAACATGAAACACAATTCCATCAGGCTTAGAAATATAGTCCAAGCAGGTGCTTTCCAAAATTTCAGACAGTTCCTGGCCTAGGCCCTTCAGGCTCCCCCGAAAAAAAGATTCTTAATAGTTAAAATAATCATGGCTTTTATTTTGTATTACTTTGCGTACAGCACTGTGCTAGCCAGTGGGATAGATAACAAAACAATCAAATGGGACACAGTCCCTGTCACAAATGGGGCTCACAATCCATCTATAAATTTAAGCCTGCACCCCTTCAGCATTTAGTACACATCCTTATCCCCTCTCAGGGTCTCATCTGCAGAGTTTCCAATACTCTACCAGTCTCGACTATGGGAGGGAGAGTCAAGCAGAAGCATACGCATTTCCACTCCAAGCTTGGGCAGTGGCTAGTGAATGGAAGGCAATCTGCTACAAGTCAAAACTCACCAGTGCTGGGCAGCGGCACGTTCTGACGACTTGACATCTGTCCACATGTTTTGTTTTGTTGTCTGTCTCCCCCTTCTAGACTGTGAGCCCATTATTGGGTAGGGACCATCTCTATATGCTGCCAACTTGTACTTCCCAAGCGCTTAGTACAGTGCTCTGCACACAGTAAGCACTCAATAAATACGACTGACTGACTGAATGAATGACTCAAGTTGACTGACCGCGCGGAAGGAGGCAATGGTAAACCACTTCTGTATTTTTACCAAGAAAACTCTATGGATCCACTACCAGAACGACTGCAGATGGAGGTGGGGCATTCCGGGAGAGATGTGTCCATGATGTCGCTATGGGTCGGAGACGACAACATCGTAAGACAAGACACATCCTTATACCCAGCTGCTTCCCAGATCTGTAATTTATTTTAGTGTCTGCCTCCCCTCATTAGATTGTAAGCGCCTAGAAGCAAGGGTCATATCTACCACCTGTACTGTACTCTCCCAGGCGCTTAGTAAAGAGCCCTGCACACAGCAGAGTGATCAATAACTGACTGGTTTGACCAACTGATTAAGAGCATGACCCTTTTCCTCATTTAGGCCCCGAGAGGTTAAGTGACAAAGCTAGGACTAGAATTTGGGTCTCTTGACTTCTCAACCCCATGCTCTTTCCACAAAGCCACACTGCCTCTCTGTGAACTGAGGAAACAAACACAAACATTTGAATGTTTCACTTTCATTTCTATTTTCTATTGTTGAGACCATTCCAAATCAGAAGTTCACTAATATTTCCTCCCCAACCCACCTTACGCTAGCTCCCCCTGATTTTACCCAGCTCTACTGTTTTTTCTATAGGGAACGCTGGTAGAAATTGCTTGTAAAATTCTTCCAAGTCTTGAGGAAATATACTTCGTAAACCCAACAAAAAGAAAGCCAATGAGTACCTTTAAAGCAGGTACATAAATTGAATCTATGAATCTACTGAATCTAGCTGGAACCCCCTACCATTGTGGCACATTATGAATGGGATTTCCCTGATTGCATACCTGGTGTGTGAGAGGATTTTATCCCACAAAAGAACCCAACATTTTAAACTCACATTAAAGATAATCACAGCCTCAAAGTACCCATGTGCAGGAGACCGTGGTCTAACCAAAGTGCACAGTTACGTTCTCCGTGAGGCTTGGCTGTATTGTACTAAGGAAGCTCAGCTGTGCTATAGAAAAGCTTTTAAATGCTGGCCAGTCAACCAGCTAGTTTCTCTTCAAGGTTGGTGGGAGGAATAAAGGGAAGCCTTTTCAAGACGTTTGGCTCCCCATTCAGTCCAAATTCTGGATGTTCCCCAAAAACTTCAAATAATTGGAGCCACACTGCAGAGCTTCCGTTTTCTCTGGTGGTGGTGGTTTTTAACCAATGCAGTTTCTTAAGACCAAAAGGCAGCTGGCAAAAACACACAGCGTCTCAATTCAGTATTTGACTCACCGCTGCCAAAATTCAGTTTGACGGAACAAAAGCTAAACACAAAACAACAAACTGAAAAAAATTGTTTAAGCTATAGAATGGTAAGGAGTGAGTCAGATACCCTAATTTGTCCACAAATTTCTGCTGTTATACCTGAAGGGAACTTCCCCACTGAACAAACAGGGACTTCAAAATGTTTGGGCACTGGCTGTGCCCAAAACGCAGGCTCCGCTGGTGGCTTAGGGTCCATATGTAACCTTGCAAATAGAGAGATGGATTTATATAATTGAATTTTTTAAGGATGGATTTAGAGAAGAAAGAACTCAGTGTTTCAATGGTGCCTTTCATCTCAGCTTCCTTTAAATACTACCCTTGCTTTCCAGATGAATCAGAAGTGATACAGAAGGTGACGGTAGAGATAATAAAATACTGGGACAGATGACTGGGGGAAAGACATGGAATCTTCATCCATGGAGAGCCCTAAAAGAACCAAATGAACCAGATAACAGAAAACCATGAATCATTGATGTTTTATGACCTCTTAAGCTTTCTTCCAACTTTACAACTGTGAAAGACGACTTGGTGGAAGCTTGGCACTGAGACTCCCTTTGGGGATGAGGACTGAAATCATGGAGAAGCAGCGTGGCTTAGTGGAAAGAGTCAGAGGTCATGGGTTCTAATCCTGGCTCCGCGAACGGTCGGCTGTGTGACTTTGGGCAAGTCGCTTCACTTCTCTGGGCCTCAGTTGCCTCATCTGTAAAAAGGGGATTAATGAGAGCCCCCCAGGGGACATCCTGATCACCCTGTAACCTCCCCAGCGCTTAGAAAAGTGCTTTACACATAGTAAGCAATTAATAAATGCGATTATCATCATCATCATCATAGTTCCTCAGTCAGGCACCTTGTACTGCAGCTGGAGCCCTGCCCTGGAAGTACCCTGTCTGTGGACAGCTAGAAACAAGCATGGATTGGCATCAGCTCCTGCATACTGATCACCTTCTCCCTTTTCCCCTTCCCTCACCCCCGCGGTCCCAAAACTGTGGTGGGGTGGCTATGGGAGGCTGGGTGGGCTTGGCTGCACTTTTGAGCCTGATCGATTCAGTCCCTGCGGACTGGAACCTGCAAGCCAGGCCCGGAGCGTACCAGGTTCTACCAGTGGTATCCAAGTTCATTAATCATAACTTGAAAGATCCCAAGGTGTTCCTTAGCTTGCTTTGCTTTATTCACTGAAAAAGAAAGGAAACAACTCCTATGGCTGCCCTTGAGGAATAATTAACGAAACCAAGATTCCAAACCCTTGCCATTACAAGTTGATATGCATGTAGATATGCATGCCAGGGTCTTGCCCAGTCAAATGACACCTCTCCTCCTCATCCCCCTCTCCATCCCCCCCATCTTACCTCCTTCCCTTCCCCACAGCACCTGTATATATGTATATATGTTTGTACATATTTATTACTCTATTTATTTATTTATTTTACTTGTACAAATCTATTCTATTTATTTTATTTTGTTAGTATGTTTGGTTTTGTTCTCTGTCTCCCCCCTTTTAGACTGTGAGCCCACTGTTGGGTAGGGACTGTCTCTATATGTTGCCAATTTGTACTTCCCAAGCTCTTACTACAGTGCTCTGCACATAGTAAGCGCTCAATAAATACGATTGATGGTTGATGATGATGATGGGGAACCAATAACTGTGCATTCCTCACCTGGAGCTCTAACCACCAGTTCATGAACGTAACCACTCAGAGCTTGGAGCCTGCTGACAGTGACTTCACTCACTTGGGTTCATCAAAAAGGACATGAAATCAGGGGTGTGCTGAGGAAAACCCAAGGGGACATTCCAATCCAAGCCTGGACGCTCTTAAAATCCAGCTGTTATGTTTCACTGTCTGAGGCAGCACTGCACCCATAATACATTTCCTTACCTTACTGCAGCCATTCAGTAACCTACTATTTTTCAACCAACACACATGTTCTCCCTAGGGCAGCAGTGTTGAGGGCAGCATAGCTTTAATACTGGCAACTACCAGGTGATTCAGTACTGTTGCTTTGTTGCAGCAATCAAAAATGTCCAAATTCTTAGTTACAACAAGCGTAGCAATTTTATGACACCCAAAAGAGAAGGAATACTTACTTTGGGTGTCGAATATCAGGCAGGGAGCGGTTCAGGGAGATTTTATCACTGACGAAGATGTTGAATCCATTTTCTCTATAAGCTTGGTCTACTCGTTCAGCATCAGTCATGGGGTAAGGCTTTCCTTGCTCTCCATTTCCTAGGGAAGAAGCACCCAGTAAATGGTTATATTCCCTCTTGCTTATATGATTGACTAAAATTTGGTTTAGGAGCATGAGATGCAGCGTGGTCTAGTGGCTAGGGCCTGTGGGTCAGAAGGACCTGGGGTCTAATCCCAGCTCCGCCACTTTTCTGCTGTGTGATCTTGGGGAAGTCACTTAACTTCTCTGGGCCTCATCTGTAAAATGAGGATTAAAACTATGAGCCCCATGTGGGACATGGACTTTATCCACCCTGATTAACTTGAATCTACCAGAGTGCTTAGTACAATGCCTGGCACACAGTAAGCACTTAACACAAATACTTCAAAGAAAAATGAGTTATGTCCAAAGGGATCTTCAACGACAGGTTGATAACTTGTTCAGTCATATGAGCTGTGAATATGGCCCAGAATGGGCATGGCTTTAGTTTCTTTTAAACTTGCCTAAAATTGAAGAAACACAGTTCTAACATTTTGTATTTGACTTTTAAAGAGTCCATTCCAAAAAGGAATAAGTCTAGGCTAGCTGATAATTAGCCTACAGCATTTTCTATTGCTTCTCCAAATGGGATGAACACACCTCATTCCCTCCCTCTGTCTATTCTTTGAGAAAAAAAATACAACAACCAAACCATTCTGGTTCTTGAGACATCTATTCCTGAACTAAGCCTGCCCCAACTCCCTTTAAGGCAGGCTTTCAGTCTACTTCCTCAGATACCTCATGATTCCGAAGAAAAGTGCTTTTTGGGGGATGTTGTCCTTTTAATAAAGGTGACTTACCTGATGTGCACTAGGAGGAAAAACGTGGAGAAACTTCCCTTCCAAGGACCAATAATTTATTTAAGTCGAGTCCATTAATCATTTCTCATCCATTTTCTTGCCTTTAAGCATTATTAGTCCCGGGGTCTGACCTGTCCATGAAAACTGGTTGAAGGGAGAACACTACAAAAAGCACCCTTCCTCCTCTGTCACTATTCTTGGGCAGGTAAGGTTTTTCCAATCACCCCAAAACACTACAAAGCCCAAAGACATAAAATGTCGCCTTCCATACCTATGCGCTCTGAGTCTTTCCTGATAGCTTCTTTATCATGCCAGTCCTTGTTCCTTTGTCCATCTCCAAAATAAATATCCTTCCTTGGCCTCACTTGTGAGCCCTTTAAAACACACAAGATGAACAAAAGTGTTAAACAAACCATAGCAATGGACAAGAAATTTAAATTTCTTGTGTGCTTAAATGTGTGCTAAGAGTCAAGAAACCAGCTCCTCATCTTGTGAAAAGCTGGCCTGGCAACCCATGTATACCTTAAATGACTAAAGGAAGTTGGGATTTTAGGTTCAAAATGCATCAAAGGAAGTTTTACACTCTTTCCATGACTACCAGAGTCTGTTGTATAGCACCACTGTTCATGTGTAAATGTCCCCTTACAGGGTATCCCAGCAGGAGGGGGTTCTGTTTAAATATGTGCAACATTCACGTTAATCAGAATAATTTCTTGCTTCACGCTGCCCTTTAAAATCCCTTGTGTTGTTTCCATGGGAGTGGAAGGGGCTGTAACCAATAGTTCTATTTCCCATTTGATTAACAATAACGGCCTTGAATGGGTGACCTGCAGCAGCAGTTCCATTAACAAGCAGATTACATGAATACGATCTGCTACAGGCCTGTTCCTAAGGTCCCTAGCTGCTCCTCCCCAGAGCTAATTTCCACAATTGCTCAATATACCTACAAGAATTCTTCTAACAATGTTTTTGAGTTGAAAGTTTTTTGCTTTCATATTCTCAGGCACTGTAAGCCAGGGTATAGGAATAAATTGTAAAAATAAAATCCTCCAAAAGAAATTATTTCATTCATTCACTCAACTGTATTTACTGTATGCAGAGCACTGTAGTAAACGCTTGGGAAGTACAAGTCGGCAACATACAGAGACGGTCCCTACCCAAAAACAGGCTCACAGTCTAGAAGGGGGAGACAGACAACAAAATATAACATGTAGACAGGTGTCAAAATCGTCAGAACAAATAGAATTAGCTATATGGACATCATTAACAAAATAAATAGTAAATATGTGCAAGTAAAATAGAGTAATAAATCTGCATAAATATATATACAGGTGATGTGGGGAGGGGAAGGAGGTAGGGCGGGGGGGGATGGGGGGAAGAGGAAAAAGGGGGCTCAGCTTGGGAAGGCCTCCTGGAGGAGGTGAGCTCTCAGTAGGGCTTTGAAGGGAGGAAGAGAGCTAGCTTGGCGGATGTGCGGAGGGAGGGCATTCCAGGCCAGGGGAAGGACGTGGGCCGGGGGAAGACGGAGGAACAGGTGAGAACGAGGCACAGTGAGGAGGTTAGCGGCAGAAGAGCAGAGGGTGCGGGGTGGGCTGTAGAAGGAGAGAAGGGAGGTGAAGTAGGAGGGGGCGAGGTGATGGACAGCCTTGAAGCCCAGGGTGAGGAGTTTTTTGAGGAGGGGAGTAACATGCCCAGAGCATTTCTGCACAAAGATAATCTGGGCAGCAGAGTGAAGTACAGATTGAAGTGGGGACAGACAGGAGGATGGGAGATCAGAGAGGAGGCTGAGGCAGTAATCCAGTCGGGGTAGGATGAGAGACTGAACCACCAAGGTAGCGGTTTGGATGGAGAGGAAAGGGCGGATCTTGGCAATGTTGCGGAGGTGAGACCGGCAGGTTTTGGTGACGGATTGGATGCGTGGGGTGAACGAGAGAGCGGAGTCGAGAATGACGCCAAGGTTGTGGGCTTGTGAGAAGGGAAGGATGGTAGTGCCGTCTACAGTGATGGGAAAGTCAGGGAGAGGGCAGGGTAGGGAGAGGGCAGGGAGAGGGCAGGCAAGAAATCTATCCATTCACCAACTTGGATGTGGTCAGGTTTGCCATAATACATAAAATTTCACAACAAGGTTTGGCTAGAAGGTGACAGTAGAATTAAGGAGTGGTCTCCTGACAACACTTCAAAACTGGCTAGAAAATGTGTGTGTGTCTTTGGGGATGGGGTCGGAAGAATGGTTGAGCAACTTCAGGCTGCATCAAACATGGGAGTATGCAACATGATTGCTCCTTATCGTGGGTTATTTTAAGAATCTTTACGTTCCTGTTCTGGGATGAAATTTCTCCAACAGGAGCATGTACAAAGTATAAATAACCTCAAACGTATGCCACTGCCTTTTACACATCCAAGTGCCACTGCAGGGGCAACTTCTACACCTGTGATCCCCATTCTTCTAGGGACTCACTCCCCAGAGGTCACGTTCTTTGGCAACTCCATAGGAAATGCCTTTCAACTCCCTGTGAAGTGTATACCAATAGCCAGAGACAGCCCCAACCTTCTCCATGCTGTAAAGAACCCCAATAGAACCTAATCTAATCAATCAATCAATCGTATTTATTGAATGCTTACTATGTGCAGAGCACTGTACTAAGCGCTTGGGAAGTACAAATTGGCAACATATAGAGACACTCCCTACCCAACAGTGGGCTCACAGTCTAAAAGCGGGAGACAGAGAACAAAACCAAACATACTAACAAAATAAAATAAATAGGATACCTAGATACCTCCTGGCTGTCTGGGTCCTTGGTTTGGGAGCTAGAGGCAATAGAGCATCAATTCATTTATCATAATCATCAATGGAGCTTTGATTGAGTGCAGAGCATTAGGTGAGTACAATAAAACAGAGCAAATAGACACACTCCCTGCCTACAAGGAGCTTACAGATTACCATCAGGAAACTTCCACATAGGCTCCTGAAGTTTATTCAAGCTCCAGAAGCAATAACACTTCTGTACCTGGGAGTAGATGAAAACAGAAAGTTTCATGGAAAACTCTATATCATGCTGATGTAGCTTAACTTGACACTTGATTCAATTCAACCAGCAACTGCTGGTGGCACAACTTAAATGTGTTTCATAATCACCTGTACCTCATGAGTGTACACAGAGTTTGGTGCTATTAGAAATAAAATTCCTGGCTAATAGCAACAGTGGCATTCTACACCAGTCTCAGATGTCACACTTGCCCTTTAATTAATAACAAAAAAGACACAAACAATTCTTTTCTAAAGAAAGTAATTACTGGGCAGAAAGATGTCTAGGTTTTAAATGCAAAGAGAAGTTGAGATTTCCTTAAAATCATATAGACCCTTTTACAATGCTGTGATTTTATTCCTTGGGTAATGTCTTGAGCTCTTTCTTTCCCTTAGTTCCAAGTCCTCATTTTTCAAGGGGGAGTAAGGATTAAAAGGCATACTAAACAATAAATTGAAAATTGATTTAGGCAGCTGTAAATAACCATTTCATGCTATTACTTAACGTTCTACTAAAGGAACCAATAGTCATTCAACAGCTGAACGCACACACACACCCATACACACTGAATTTTGATATTTTGTTTAATCACTATTTAGTGTGCTTGGCTCCAGCCATAATACGAGAAGAATGGATGGAGAGGCAAGCCAACTACTGTTGGGCACAAGAAAGATTCATTCAAGTCATACACTTAATCCCAAGACTTCTTAGCAAATATATTCAAATTTCAGAGGGAATCAAGTAGTATCTTCTTAAAATGAAAGAAAAATTATCCTATAGCCATGAACATCCTGGGAGGAAAATTGAGTAGGTTATCAGGTTCATCCAGGGTCTGATAATGTATTACAGGATAAATGAATTCCATGGAAGCTTTATGATGGATTTTTTTAAACGATTCCTGAAATGCTGAACATGAAAGGAAAATAATCTCAAATGACAACATAAAAAAAATCGATACTATCCCTACTTTGAGAAAAGAAACAGCTTTCTGATGTTGCACTATAAACATGTTTGCCTGCTAAGTACATTACTACATTAATAACCTTCACAAAAAGATAAAAAAAAAGGAACCCAACATTGGAAAGCTCTCTGTTCAAGGCCACTATCGAGGTTACTCTTGAATTTGACCACCTCCCAATTCTGCAAAAAAAGGCAGTATTGCGTATGGCAGCAGAATATGAAAAGGTAGTAGAAAATGTCCCTTTCCCTGAAATGATAAGACCCAAGTTAAAGTTCTTTCACTTGCTTCCTGAAGTGGCTACACTTGATTTGGCAACTGGGAAGAACCTCAACTTCCTAAAAAAAATATATGGTTTAGTTTTGGGTTTGAGCAAAAATGCGAACAAATACTTCAGCCTTGGCACTTCTATTAAGAGTGATGGCACCTATAATAATAATAATAATGGTATTTGTTAAGCGCATACTATATGCAAAGCACTGTTCTAAGCACTGGGGAGATAAAAGGTGATCAGGTTGTCCCACGTGGGGCTCACAATCTTAACCCCCGTTTTCCAGATGCGGGAACTGAGGCCCAGAGGAGTGAAATGACTTGCCCGAAGTCACACAGCTGACAATTGGCGGAGCTGGGATTTGAACCCATGACCTCTGCCTCCAAAGCCCGGGCTCTTTTCACTGAGCCAAGCATTTTCAAGGGACAATGCCACCAGGTGCCTTACTTACATGCAAACCTATTCTTCTCAAGCTGAGGTAGAGGGGAGGAAGGTGACCTTCCCCAGTTTTGACTGGGGTCCTCAACTTCATCCAGTCTCCTCATCCTTCGAGGCCGACTCATCATCACTGTAGGCAGGGAACACGTCTGCCAACTGTGTTGTACTGTACTCTCCCAGGAGCTCCGTACAGTGCTCTGCACATAGTAGGTGATCAATAAATATCATAGTTAAGTGATGAGGATGACCACTATCAATGTTATCATTTGGTATATATTCATATCCTGTATATATGTTTGTACATATTTATTACTCTATTTATCTATTTATTTATTTTACTTGTACATATCTATTCTATTTATTTTATTTTGTTAGTATGTTTGGTTTTGTTCTCTGTCTCCCCCTTTTAGACTGTGAGCCCACTGCTGGGTAGGGACTGTCTCTATATGTTGCCAATTTGTACTTCCCAAGCGCTTAGTACAGTGCTCTGCACACAGTAAGCACTCAATGAATACGATGGATGATGATGATGATGATGACTGTCTCTATATGTTGCCAACTTGTACTTCCCAAGTGCTTAGTACAGTGCTCTGCACACAGTAAGCGCTCAATGAATACGACTGATGATGATGATGATGACTGTCTCTATATGTTGCCAACTTGCACTTCCCAAGAGCTTAGTATAGTGCTCTGCACACAGTAAGCGCTCAATAAATACGATTGATGATAATGATGATTTGGTGATCGCCTATGTGCACAGCACTGGACGAGGTGCTTGGGAATATTCAAAATAGGTGGACACCACTTGCCCTTATGCTTAAAAACTCTCTAGCCCCAGTTTCATCCTACTCTTACAGCAGATAGAAGGGAAGAAATTATAATAATAATAATAATAATGGCATTTATTAAGCGCTTACTATGTGCAAAGCACTGTTCTAAACGCTGGGGAGGTTACAAGGTGATCAGGTTGTCCCACGTGAGGCTCACAGTCTTAATCCCCATTTTACGGATGAGGTAACTTAGGCTCAGAGAAGTTAAGTGACTTGCCCAAGGTCACACAGCAGACATGTGGTGGAGTAGGGATTCAAACCCATGACCTCTGACTCCAAAGCCCGTGCTCTTTCCACTGAGCGACACTGCTTCTCTGCAATTATGCTGTCAGGCCACCGGCAGAGTTAAATGTAAGATAATGGCATAAATGAACCCCCTCCTACTGTTAACCTATTGTCTCTAGGTAAAGTACTACAGAAAAAAAATGATAACATTTTAACAACTAGGACTAAGTTACCGCTACGCCAGGCAACATAATAGGCATATCTTCAAAATGAAAGATAAACCTGTTTTAGATTAATGAAGATACTCCCAAATACTTTTATGGCCAGGATCAAGCCAATCAGACAATTCTCTCTAGTTCCAGCCAAATTTCCACATTTCCGAACATCTTATTTTTGTGCCTTCATGGCATGAAATATACCAAGATGTGGGAACCTGAAGATTGGATAAGACTCCACAGAGACAGGGCAGAGTGCCAGTAATTAAGATGATATATCATTTAAAATGCCAACCACCCTGCCAGGGTTGCCTTTCTTCTGGATTTGTGGTCCGCCTAACAAAGTTATTACCATTCAAAAAACTGGGAGCTAATTCACCCTCATTACCATTATCCTCCTGTAACACTCGTGATTGTTCATTAATACGAAGATGGGACCAATTACAGAAGATTTCAAACATTTTTAATGAGGAGGACCTTGAAAAGTTCACTCCACTCCTTGAGGTGTGAAAATTCATTAAAATGTTGCAAAATGGCAGAACAAGAGCCAAGAATTTCAGGATGAATGATAAAATGACTTTCATACAGGGTGAATCACACTGTCGCCAATTTTTCTCTTTCCACCTTCACTTTAATCGAAAAGCGCATTGCTCTCTAGTGTGGGCTTCTAAGTTTAAATGCATAGTACAGCTAAGTATACTTAGTGGAATTTTAGCATGCCACATCTAGATTTTTAAAAAAGATATATCTATCCCACACCCTCGGAACCAGCACCTAGGAGCGACCTAGTTTCAACGCAGTAGCGTGATGCCAGGAGACCAGATTAGTTGATTTGGGGGGTGATCTTGGCCAATCGCCCAACTTCCCTGAATCTTGGCTTCTTACCACCTAAATGGGGGCCCTTTCTTGCCTGACTGTTGAAGAGTACCAACTAATAACCCCAAATAGGCTTAAATGCCATGATACAGATACAAAAGTGATAATGTCCCAAGAATAGACCCTGAAAACATCTGCTTGGAAAAACAGTTCCTTAAAAAACTATATAAAAAAAACACAAAAAAGCAAAAGCATCCTAGTTCATGTACGGTGAGATTTACAGTGGGGACCCATCTCGAGCTTTCTTTTAATCAGGGACGTAAAGGGTTTTGAAGCAGACGGGTGAGGAGAGAGAAGGGATGAGGCAGGTATGCTTACTCCAAAATGCACCTATGAATAAATAAATTCCTGGGAAAAGGCAAGTTCCAAAATGACAAAAGATACATCCTCTAAGTCTCCAATACATCTTCAGAAATACAATGAGATACAAAGAGCAGTTAAAGCTATTTACAGTCGATTTTTGATTTCTCATAAGTGGATTATTCACTTTGCGTATTATCTGTGGTAAGTTTTTTTAACATCCCAACCCTGTAATTCTTTCCCCTCTGACCTCCCACAATGCAGATCCCACAGTCTGTAGCAGGAGCTTTCTTCAGGCTCCCCTTACCACTTGGCTGACTTTTATCTAAAGAGAAGGGGAAGGAATTGGGAAAAAGAAAGTTTGCATGAGAAAAGGAGGTCACCCAGGTTACCAGTGCCCTACAGGTGATGGTGAGGATTAGCTAACTGAAATGGAGTTTGAATAGCAGCCTGCAAAACCTAAAGTGCTCCATATATACATATTAATACTAATATTAGCACCACCTGCTCACTTGCTTCCATAATGCAATTGTTTTCAAATTTTTATTGATTGCCCATTGTCACATGTTCTGGACAATATAAAAAATGAGTTAAGTGGACATGATCCCTACAGTACAGGAATTTATTACTAATAACAGACAATACTAACTGAGACCAATAAGAAGGGTCACATTGAAAACTAAACAAAATCCAAAATTATTTATCTTGAGTAAAAGCAAGAGGCAGGATATTTTCTGGGAGAGTTAGTTTAATTTTTCTCTGCCTGACTTCATTCCCCACATTCCCCCAAGCTGTACCTTTCCATTTGCAATGGACCATTCCTCTTTTCCTTGGTTTTCCTCAATAATAACCGGTATTGTTAAGTGCTTACTATGTGCCAGACACTGTATTGCTGGGGTAGATACAGGCAAATCAGGTTGGACAAAGTCCCTGTCCCACATGGGGCTCACAGTCTTCATTTTCCATATGCGGTAACTGAGACACAGAGAAGTTAAGTGACTTTCCCAAGGTTACACAGCAGGCAAGTGGCAATTAATATTAGAATCCAGGTCCTTCTGACTTCTAGGCTCATGTTCTATCCAACAGGCAAGCTGCTTCTCAAAGGCAGGTAAAGAAAGGTCTGATTTTAGATTTTATAAACAACATAGGAAGGCTCAGAAAGTCCACAGCATCAATTAATACTGCAGTTATACTAGCCCAGAAGCATGCTTGGCATAGATATTCCTGAAGGATTTGTTGACTGGCTTGACATTTGTTTCGCTGTCTTCTCCACTGACCACTGAATTCAATGCAAAGGCCTCTCTAAAAACAATTGTATTCTCCTGGATTAGGAGGGCTAAAGAGTAGTATGGCCACTAAGACTAGCCTCAAGGGCTTTTGGACCATTATTTTACTTGTTGAAAGCCACACTAGTGGGCATACATGTGTAATCTGTCAAAAGCCAAACACCCCTGACTTGACTGATTTTACGCAGTTCTTGTACTGCTTTACTGTAGCTCTGACTCCATCAGTCACTGATTACGTCCTGCCCTGCCATTCCCCACACCAAAGTTTCTTATATGCAAATAACCCTAGAAAAATCATTTCGCCTGAGGCCTTTTTCCCCTCTTTTGCTGTTTATTTTATAAAATTGTATAATACTTCTCAGGATAATCTCTGGAGATAATGTAGCTCAGCCTTTTTTTTTTTTTCTTGAGTTCAAAGGCTCATGAGAAGAGACATACAATTTCCTTCAGCATTTTGTCTGTCAAAGCCTGAGGTTAAGTTTCACCCTGTTACTGAAATGGAAAAAATCTCATTTCTCTCCAGCATTTATTCATACCTGGGAAGCATATTTCAAAGAGAGTACGATGTCTACCTACAAGTTTCTAAGGGAAGAAAAGCTGTTTGGGAATTGATTTTGACTATCTCTTCCAAAAATAGCTAATAGGCCTCAGCTGATATGAAGCTATCTCTGTGTAACATCCAGGCATTTGGTACTAGGCAAAAGTGCCCAGGTGCATTTTTCACATCAGGAGAAGTTGAGTTTCCCTTTACACATAACCTACTTTCCCCTTCCTTTCCTGCTTACTCAGAATATTCCTCCCCTTCTATGCCCTGGGAACTTCTGGAAAGCTTAGGGATAGAGCCATCTCAGTGCAGGGGAAGGAGTTTGTGTGTGTGGGGATTACAAGGCTACCACCCTATTTCCACCCCTCCCTCATAAACCCAAAATGAGGGACTCTTGCTTCATTCAAGATCAGAAGCATCTTCCCCAGTCATTACACCATCCAGTTCCCCCCTCCTCTCCCACCACTCAGAGTTCTAGGAACAATAATACTAATTATTACATGCAACATCCTGAGAAGCTCAATATGGGTATTTTGCTATTCCAAGTCGTTTCAGTATAGGATAGGATGCTATTTTGAGGTAATTATAGCTTCCTTTGGGATACACAGTTACACCCAGAGACTGCTTTCACTTCTCAACGTGTCTGTTTTCTGGTACATCTGTGGTATAATTGGTACCGAAGGTCTGGGATGACCTCAGTTAAAGAAGACTGGGGCAACCACAAAATATTTCAAGCCAAAACTTATGAAGGAGAAGTCTGAACATGTTTGGCAATAAATCTGAAACTCCAGCAGACTGTGAACTTGGTAGACAGAGCACCATAAAAGGTATGGTTTTAAGTAAAGCCACATATTGGCTGAGGTACAACTCTCTAAGTTTAAAGACAGCATGCTTTGAAAGACTTCAAGTGCCTTGTGGACAGGGAATATGTCTCCCCATTCTGTTGTATTGCACTATCCTAAGCGTTTAGTACAATAACCTGCCCACAGAAAGCATTCAACATTTACTACTGAATGACTGAATGTTCCAGTGGACAGATTTAGTGCTTCAGCCCAAAATCTTCATTAATCTGAATTTTTGACTTGTCAGTACCACCACTATTCCAGATATAAAACTAAGTACAGGTTCATCATCAATCGTATTTATTGAGCGCTTACTATGTACACAGCACTGTACTAAGCGCTTGGGAAGTACAAATTGGCAACATATAGAGACAGTCCCTACCCAACAGTGGGCTCACAGTCTAAAAGGTTGACTACACGGTTGCACAAAGGTTGTTCTACAGGTTGAATACTAAACATCAATTACCCATAGAAAGATCAATTAACTATTTCTCACTGCTTACACCCTTTCCATATGTTACCAACTTGTACTTTCCAAGCACTTAGTACAGTGCTCTGCACACAGTAAGCGCTCAATAAATACGATTGAGTGATTTCCCCGCCTAGAACTCCCTCCTCTTCAAATTCACCAAACCCACCTCCCTCTAGTCATTCCCCCAAACAATCCCCAAACGTACCATGTCATCCCACCAGCCACCCTTGAGCACTTAAATGGTTTATTTATTCATTTTTTCTTGCTTTTACTGCTACCGGTTGAATCTGTTGTACTCTCCCAAACACTAAGTTCAATGTTCTCCACTCAGTCACTTAAAAACTACAGATGGATTGATTTTCCTCCTGTTGACTCTGTATACAATTTGTTCCCAGACTCCCTCAGAATGTACACTCAAAGGCACTTAAGCACTTAGTACAGTGCTCTGCACGCAGTAAGTGCTCAATAAATACGATTGATGAAGGGATGGAGCCTCTACTTTTATTGTTTGCTCCCAAACTGCTTTATACATGGTGGACACTCAAATACAAATGAACACATTCCCACCATTTGCTTTTACATCTGCTATCTCCCGATGCCCTGCAAAAATATCTAGCTTATGCTCCAAACTCTTGTAAAAAGAACTGACAGTTACAGACATAACAAAATGTGTATTTGGTAAAAAAAAAAAAAAAAAAATGAATCCCACATTACTTGTGGGAAGTCACAGAACTTCCTGTCGTTGCCTTGGTTACCTGAGCACGTTCTTTATTGCACATTGTGCACACCTCATTTATTTTAATTAATCAAATTTCTTTAGAACCTGTTTTCTTTTGCCAACACTGTTAGTGGAAGTTAGGCAATTGAAGCTGGGGCACTTGAGTGAGAATAGGACTTTCTCTGGATGCTTAAGTACTGTTGGGGGAATCTGCAACGGAGAGGACTAGACATATTTAGAGAAGACTAAATAGTATCTAGCACAATCTAATAAATTGAATTCATTTATCAAGAAATTTCAACTATCATTCAAGACTTAAATATCCTAGGTTTCAAGGCATAATTATAAATTGTAGAAATCAGGCCCAAGAAGAGAGCTGTCTCGTGATTCCATTTTTCATGTCTTTCCACGTTTCCCAGAAAAGTCAATCAATCAATCAATCGTATTTATTGAGCGCTTACTGTGTGCAGAGCACTGTACTAAGCGCTTGGGAAGTACAAGTTGGCAACACATAGAGACAGTCCTAAACATACCAGATCAATCAATCATATTTATTGAGCGCTTACTGTGTGCAGAGCACTGTACTAAGCGCTTGGGAAGTACAAGTACAAGTTGGCAATAGATATCATATTGAAGGAGCCATTTTCTGAAGAACTGTCTCCATGCTCTGTTGACTGACCCAGCTTCAATTGTGACCTACACTTTCATTTTTCCTTCGCTGCCTTGGTTTGTATTTTAGTTCTTGAAGTAACGACAGATGACTACACAGTTGGCACTTGCTGTGTCTGTCTGAAATAAAAGAGGGCTCAGGGCTCATAGACAAGACATCTTCAGCCCCTTTCCCAACTGGTGAGGCCAAGAGATATACACACCTTCGTTCTGAGAGCTTAAACATAGACAAATAATTTTATAGGGGTAAGGCAACAATTACATCAAGTAAATTTCATGGGTGAATGCTTTATAGTATCCCTTTGATTTCTGTGATTTGAACTGCTATGTAGGACACTACTTCTGGTGTACATTCACTTAGGTGGATGCTGTTTTCTTTCAGTGAGGAATTTGGGGACAGAGGAACCAAAACAAAAAAAATAGAGAAGCTGTATCAGAGAAGTAGGGTGACTTAGTGGATAATGAGCCTGGGAGTCGAAGGAACTGGTTTCTTTTAATTCCGGCTCTGCCACATGTCTCTTGCATGACTTTGGGCAAGTTACTTAACCTCTCTGAGCCTCAGTTATGTCTCCTGTAAAATAGGGATTAAGAGTGTGAGCCCCATGTGGGACAGGGATTGTGTCCAACCTGATTAACCTATATCTACCCCAGCACTTAGAACATATTTATTACCCTATTTATTTATTTATTTATTTTACTTGTACATATCTATTCTATTTATTTTATTTTGTTAGTATGTTTGGTTCTGTTCTCTGTCTCCCCCTTTTAGACTGTGAGCCCACTGTTGGGTAGGGACTGTCTCTATATGTTGCCAATTTGTACTTCCCAAGCGCTTAGTACAGTGCTCTGCACATAGTCAGCGCTCAATAAATACGATTGATGATGATGATTGATGAAGTACAATAATAATAATAATTATTATTACTATCAACTTATAGAAGGTCGATTCGCCACACTCTGATCTTGGCGCCACAGGAGACATGAGATGAAATCTCTTTACACCTGGAAATAGTGAAGTCTTGAGAGGTAGTAAAGTTTACTAATTTAATGATAATAATAATTTATAATAAGAATGGTATTTGTCAAGTACTTACTATGTGCCAAGCACTGTGCTAAGTGCTGGGGTAGACACAAGGTAATCAGGTTGTCCCACGCTGGGCTCACAGTTTTCATCCCCAGGAGTCAAGCTTTCTGACCCAAAAACCACCTAGAAGCAGCATGGGCCTAGTGGATAGAGCACATGCCTGGGAGTCAAAAAGACCTGAGTTCTAATCCCACTTCTGCCACGTGTCTGCTGTGTGACCTTAGGTAAGACACTTAATTTTTCCATGCCTCCGTTACCAATGGCGATTAAAACTGGGAGCCCCATGTGCGACATGGACCGTGTCCAATTTGATTAGCGATCTACCCCAGCACTCAGTACAGTGCCTGGCACAGAGTAAGCAGTTAAATACCATTAAAACAAACATCTAAGACATTTGGTGTGGCGGATGAGCACAGCAGGAATCCTGAAAATAACAGGCAAATGTCAGCAGTGTAGACTACAGCAGCTACTGAGTTAACCAACCAGTGATACTGAGCATTTTCGGTGTGCAGGGAGGAAGAAGCGTGGCTCAGTGGAAAGAGCCCGGGCTTTGGAGTGAGAGGTCATGGGTTCAAATCCTGGCTCCACCACTTGTCAGCTGTGTGACTTTGGGGAAGTCATTTCACTTCTCTGGGCCTCAGTGACCTCATCTGTAAAATGGGGATGAAGACTGTGAGCCCCTTGTGACCTCCCCAGTGCTTTGCACATCCTAAGTGCTTTATAAATGCCATTATTATTATTTTCCCCCTTGTCCCCCTCTCCATCCCCCCCATCTTACCTCCTTCCCTTCCCCACAGCACCTGTATATATGTATATATGTTTGTACATATTTATTACTCTATTTATTTTACTGGTACATATCTATTCTATTTATTTTATTTTGTTAGCATGTTTGGTTTTGTTCTCTGTCTCCTCCATTTAGACTGTGAGCCCACTTTTGGGTAGGGACTGTCTCTATATGTTGCCAACTTGTACTTTCCAAGCGCTTAGTACAGTGCTCTGCACACAGTAAGTGCTCAATAAATACGATTGATGATGATGATGATGGTGTATTCAGCTGTGGCACAGCAATGGTAACATGCTGCAGACACTTTGGCCATAAAAGCGTTTGTGCATAAAATTCCTCTGCGCAGTTTTGCAATGTGTGACACCATTGTTGCCCTCTGTGCCCCAGTGGGAACATGACCGGCAGGGACAAGACAGTGCAAATGGCATTTGTGGATCACTAACTCGCTATCCTTTTTTTTTTTTTTTTGGTAAAGATTCCGGTTCCAAAATCTTTGTGATTGGATTGAGACTTATTTTCTTCCATTTACTGCACGAGACTCGATCATACATCATTACATCCATCAGGCCTTCTTGAAAGTGTCTTCATTCCCCAGAGGTGTGGTATTTGGCAGTCTGGAGACCACTCTGTAATAAATTGATTTTGCACTGAAGTTTGGAGCTGATCAAGCAACGATCAGTCCAACACTTGGCACCTTGCAGAGCCGCAATGTCACCTATTTTCCTATCACTCAAAACTTGCATACACCTATCTCTGGGAGTGGGGAGGGTTATTTTTGCCTCATTATTACAATGCCCCAGTTTTGGGTGGTATCCTAATAAAACTTTGAGGAACACAAAGCTCAGAATGCTGGCAGAGGCCGGGGCCATGAATCTTGGGCCACAGTAGCTCATGCCCTTCCCTAATTCTGTAAATGCAGTACTTGGTTGCATGCAGCATGGCTGGGAAATTATCATGCCACGATCCATATGCACTGAAGTGAAAGTATATTTTCATGGGAAGCAGTGTAACCTAGAGGACACGGCATGGGGTTTTGAGTCAGGAGATTCGGGGAGGGCTCTAGTCCCAGCTCTGTCACTTGCCTACGGTGTGAACTCGAGCAAGTCACTTAAATTCTGTACCTCAGTTTCCACATCTGCAAAATCGGGATTCAATCTTAAATCCATGTGGAACGAGGACTGGATCCATTCTGCTTAACCTGTATTTACCCCAGAACTAGGTTCTAGCAGGGTTATTGCTACCTTTTCATTAATGCAAGAGAAGATAAGAGAAGCAGCTTGGTTCAGTGGAAAGAGCCCGGGCTTTGGAGTCGGAGGTCATGGGTTCAAACCCTGGCTCCGCCAATTGTCAGCTGTGTGACTTTGGGCAAGTCACTTCACTTCTCTGTGCCTCAGTTACCTCATCTGCCAAATGGGGATTAAGACTGTGAGCCGCCCGTGGGACCTGATCACCCTGTAACCTCCCCAGCGCTTAGAACAGTGCTTTGCACATAGTAAGCGCTTAATAAATGCCATAATTATTATTATTATTACTACATATTACTATATTATAGTATTACTATATAATTACTATATAATATATTATTACTATAACCTACTCCCTTTGCCTCACAGTGCTTTGTGAGTTCAGCACTGCACTATAACTCCTGGAAAGCAAAAACACATGGAATTTTCTGCTTTGAGTTAAAAAAATATTGATAGTTGTTCAGTATATCGCTATAAATGACAAAGTGTATCGATGGAATCTCAATGGCAAGGGGAGGGATGGGGGAGGCTGTGGAAAAAAAAAGTGTTTAGCTGACTTTGCTTTGAGAGCAGTTTGCTAATGGCATTATTGTATGTTCCCAACCTTACTAATAATCACTCAAGCTGCAAACTTGCTACTAAAGTCTCCATGTTGTAGGCAATTATTTGCCTCTGTACAAAAATGTTAATTTCATGGTTTTGTAAACACATCTTCCGGTATAAAAGACCAATCTGCCTATAAAAATTACTTTCGACAACCCCCTTGGAAATCTTTTGTGGCAAAAAAAAAAAGTCGGTCAGTTAATCAATCTCCACAATACATTTTAGGAGGAAAAGAGAAAGGGAAGTTCATTCTTCCCAAGTGCTTAGTACAGTGCTCTGCACACAGTAAGCGCTCAATAAATATGATTGAATGAATGAATTGAGGAAGTAGAGGAAAAGAAAAACATTAACAAAAGGAAGGAACCAAACCATGAAGTTACTGAGGGTCTTCTGGGCCCTTTTGGTCACTCAGACATTGTCTGAATTAGGAAAGCATTTCAGGAACCTAGAAACATGCAAATTTATGGGCCTTCATCCAAATACCTATTAAGCCTTCCATATCCAAGAGATTAGCACTGCAGTGTTTGGGATTACCACATGTGAAAGTTCTAAAATAAACGCTATTTGAAACATTATCAGGTGACTTTGTGCGGCAACTATCTTCTGGAAACCCACTGAATGGCTACCCGAAAACAACTAAAAGTAGACAGGGCAAAACTCAATCAATCAAAGGCATTTATTGGGGGCTTACAGTGTGCAGAAAACTGTATTAAGTTCTTGAGAGAGTGCAGTGCAATAGAGTTATAGACACAACACTCCCTGCCCACAAGAAATGTAGTCTAGAGGCTTTTGTAATGGTATTTATTAAAATACTATGTGTCAGTCACTGTACTAAGAACTGGGGTACATACAAAATCAGGTTGGACACAGTCTCTCTTTTACCTCAGAGGGCTCACTGTCTTGATCCCCATTTTACAGATGAGGTAACTGAGGCAGAGAGAAGTTAGGTGACTTGCCCAAGGTCACACAGCAGGCAAGTGGCAGAGCCAGATTTAGAACGCAGGTCTTCTGATTCCCAGGCAGAGCACTGTACTAAGCGCTTGGGAAGTACAAATTGGCAACATATAGAGACAGTCCCTACCCAACAGTGGGCTCACAGTCTAAAAGAAAGGAAGGAACCAAAGGCCCATGCTCTTTCTACTTCACCACACTTCTTCTTCTTAAAGAGAGCTCCTAAGTGGAGTGCTCCGGCGACTGTTCGCAAGTGATGCTACACCATTTTCAACTTTTAGGCAAAGTTGGTGTGGGCAGGGCAGGTTTACCAACTCTGTTATATTGTACTCCCCCAAATGCTCAGTACACTGCTCTGCACACAGTAAGCGCTCAATAAATAGGACTGACGCTTGGTTGAATCGAAGACCTGCTGTAAGCTCTCAGGGGATCAAATAGCACACCACCCCTGACTGCTGGACCACAAGCTGTTCTGGGCTGCTGAGCTTTTTTGACATCTCCATTAAAAATAAACTCTGAAGAGAGAGGACTAAATCGAATATCAGACTCCCCGGTATGAAATGCGATTGCTTTATCTTCTCCTGGGAGGGCAATAACTTGACAAATATGCATAAACCTTTGCTGCTAGGAAATAAACTGCATGAAATTATCTAAACTCGGAGTCATTAGAGATACACATTGTGAATTTAGAATCAAAGCACTCTATAATTCAGAGTGAATCTGCACAGTAAAGGATCAGCCACCATATTGCATTGAGAATTGTTCGTTGAAAGGGCTTTGGGCTCTGCATATGTTTCTGAATTTATTTCCTGGATTTATTCTTTGGCGAATGGAGGGAGGTATTAAATATAACAAACCACCATTTCCAAATCTTATTTTGCTTATGGGGAGGGTCTCATCAATACCAGCATATTAATCTTGCCTACTACAACCAATTCCCCAGGGTATGAAGACATAGCAGGGATAAACAGAGTATCCTTCTTCAAAGTGGGTTGGTTCAAACTTAGCTTAAGCTGAAAGAAAAATGATCTTATGGCTTTAACTAGTTCTTCAGAGACATTTCTATTATGCAGTTCATGCAGCATAAATTGGCAGACTGTTCAGCAAAATCAGAAGAAGCAGCGTGGCTCAGTGGCTTTGGAGTCAGAGGTCATGGGTTCAAATCCTGGCTTCACCAATTGTCAGCTGTGTGACTTTGGGCAAGTCACAACTTCTCTGGGCTTCAGTTACCCCATCTGTAAAATGGGGATTAAGACTGTGAGCCCCCCCGCCCCCCACCCGCCATCTGCCCAAAAAGACTGGCTTGGGAGGCTGTAATGGTGAGATCTTTTCAGCTAAGCCTTCAGAAAACATTAAAATACACAAAGAACTAACAATGTTTGTCTAGATTCACCTTCTGCTAGTCACTGGGTATTAAAATGAACTATTGCAAACTGTGAAATCAAAATGTAAAAATGATGGTTTAAAAGGTGCCATGAATTCTATTAGCTATCCTCCCAGATCTCACCAGAGTGTTTTGCCATTGGGTTACGCCCAGATATTAAGCTCCTTGAGGGCAGAAATCTTGTCTATTCCTATTGTACCCTCCTAAGTGCTCTGCACTCCTGACTGATTGGCTTGAACAGAAGTCTTTAGGGCTGTGAGACACTGTGTAATGCTACTTCTCTCGAATGCGATTTAGGGCTGTGCAAAAAATTGCACTGGATCCTCATTAGTACTAGGACTACGTTTAAGCTGAAAGAATATGATTTGGTTCTAAATGTCTAATTCAATTTTTAGGGAACCCAAGAAGTGCCATATCTAGTAGGAGTAGCACATCATTAAGTGATGGAGTCTTTCCTTCTTTCTTCAGTCTCTTCTTCCTAAGAATCAGCAAAGCAGCCCCTGAGTTGGAAAGTGTTCAAGAGGCTCTCCTCACTGCAATACCATCACCTTTTTCACTATCTACAGCTTCAGAAAACTATTTTGGAAGTCAATGCAGGTATATTCTGGGTCATTTGACCCATCTCTGTCCCCAGAAAAGTAGAGGTTGAAAAATTTAATTCAAAGACCTAATAATAAATGACTAAGATCTGTGAGGTGCGAACCCATGTCTCTGACGGAGATATAACTCAAATAACTTCAACGGGCACAGTTACGGCCCTTAATTGCCAATTGCTGTGCTAGCAAAGGAAATGGATCTTTTAAGCAGTGCTTTCCACTTTAGGGAAGATGAATCATGCAGACTGTTGGCAGTGCTGTATTATGGTCAGTCTTTGGCCATCCAAAGGTTTCTGCTGAAGGTTGGCAAGGGAAATGTATGGAAGAAAAAGGAGAAACTAACTCCCCTGGACAGGCGCCTTTAAAATGTTGTGCAAATCCATTGCCATCCGCTGTCACCTCCTGAGCACTTCAGATGATGCTGAACCTCAACCCCAATGGGGAATAACCCAAAGCTTTCCAGACATAACAGAAAGCAGCTTGGGATATTCCTAGAGGAGCTCAATTACTGCAGAAATGCCCGGAAGCCTCAGACTTGCTTTCTCCACTGCTCCCCTGGTGCCAAACGCAAGGGATGAGTCAGTGAATTTCAATGCTCCACTGTAAAATTAAACTTCTACTGTCACAAACCTTGAATGACCATTACAGCCAATACTTCACAGCTGACTGGCCGAACACATTCATATATTAAATTACTCTACCATTCACCTGACATCAAACTCTTTCAAAGACAGTAGGGCTACAACTCTTAAATTTTCCCAAGTGAAAATACAGAATATACTGTGATTTATTCTTAGTGCTATGGGTGCTTCATAATAATGAAGCACTTAGAACAGTGCTTTGCACATAGTAAGCGCTTAATAAATGCCCTCATTATTATTATTAATAATAATACTTATATATTTGCTTTAAACTCACTCAAATTAATTCATTCATTCAATCATATTTATTGAGCGCTTACTGTGTGCAGAGCACTGAACTAAGCGCTTGGGAAGTACAAGTCAACAACATATAGAGATGGTCCCTACCCAACAACAGGCTCACAGTCTAGAAGGGGGAGACAGACAACAAAACATGTAGAAAGGTGTCAAAATCATCAGAATAAATAATTAAAATTAAAGCTAATTAAATGTTAAGAATACATATATTGACTTTGTTACAGTCAACTAATTATATTGAATCAAGAAGTAAACTTGTTTCATGTGAAAAAAATATTCAATTTTAAAGGTAATTTAATTGCACTAAAACTTTAAAGGGAGTGGATAAAGGCTTCATGTTAAACAAAATTTGAAGAGACAGGACTTGCTATTTGACCCCCTTTTAAATAGATATCACACCCACACACGTGCAAAAATAACTTGAATACATACTTTAAATATACTTTTTTTGCTACTTCACTAGTCACTAGGAATTAAGGTTTATATAAAAATGTCTGATTTTAATGAATCGCATAAGACTAAAAGAATTCGCAGTAATTAAAAGAAGGAGAGGTGGACAATTCTCATGCAAACATCATTAGCAGAGGGGTTGTAGATGAAGAATCTGATTAATTAGCAAAGACACAACAGCAACTTCTTGTTCTCGTTAAATAACTCTTTGCTAGGCTTAGAAAGATCACTGCCTGCAAAGTGGCAATGCCTCTATAGTTAAAGCCTTCATCGTTTAATCCTTCTGCCTCAGTACGGAGTATTCGCCCAGTGTCTGGAATAATAATTTATGAAGTGGCTCTAATTATAGGAGTCTAAAATATTTCATCCATGAAGGACAAGTAGTATGATTCTTTTAAATATAGGAAAGGCCATAACTCAGGAGAACCAGAGACACAGAAGTACAAGGTTTGTTAAAATTCATAACCCCTTCTCAAAAGTGAAATCATTTCTTCTGACAAGCCACAAGAACCCATTTCAACAGCAGAAAAAAGAAAAGCTGCCCAAACCAATTTTCAAGCCAAAGCAGATATTTTTTTTTTCTTGTTTGCATCACCCAAGGAAGGATCAGATATCATTTCTCTCTTTCCAAGTAGAGGAAATGAGATGAGAGTCAACATTCTTCCTACTTCTTAGTATTGAAAAAGTGACTGGATTAGTAATCAACCATTCAAATCCACACCCCACAGCACTTACGCACATATCCGTAATTTATTTATATTAATGTCTGCCTCCCCCTCTAGACTGTAAGCTCATTGTGTGAGCTGGTATTTAAGTGCTTACTATGTGCCAGGCTCTGTATAAAGTGCTGGGGTAGACAAAAGATAATCTGGTTGAACACAGTCCCTGTCCCACAGAGCGCTCCCAGTCTCAATTCCCATTTTACAGATGAGGTAACTGAGGCACAGAGAAGTCGAGTGACTTACCCAATGTCACACAGCGGACAAGTTGAGGAGGTGGTATTAGAACCCAGGTCCTCCTTATTCCCTTGTGGTCTGTACCCTATCCACAAGGCCACACTGCTTCTCTACAACACTGCAGACTACTGTAGACTCTGTGTGTCTACCAACTTTATTATATTGTACTCTCCCAAGTGCTTGGTACACTGCTCTGCACACTAAGTGCTCAATAAGTATGATTGACTGACTAATGACATTTGTGCCAAACAATCTGCAGTGTTCACTATTTCAAATGTTCAACATTACAGAGTCCAAGATTGAGTCTGAAACAGAACGCATCCTTGCAATATGAAACTAATTTTAGTTTTGTCGCATGGTCCCTGTGACGTGTAGTGCGGCCCAGGGGAGGGAACATGGGCCAGCGAGTTAGAGGACCTGGGTTCTAATCCTGATTCTGCTGCTTGTATGCTGTGTGGGCAAGTCACTTTACCTCTCTGGACTTTGGTTTCCTCTTCTGTAAAATGGGGAGTAAATCCTACTCCCTCCTGCTTAGACTGTGGGCCTATGTGGGACAGAGACTGTCCAACCTGATTCTCTTTTATCTACCCCAGTGTTTGGCACATAGCACTTAACAAGTAACAATAAAAAAAAAAAACACTACTCCTAAGTATCGTCCATAAAAACAGACTGAAAAATGGTTGCTGCGAAGATCTGTATTAGAGATAAAGAAACTGAATCACTGATATGTAACACGGTCGGCCAACGGTAGGGAAGAATTTCAGTTTTCTGGTTGCTGGAAGCCAGAACCCTACTGGCCATTCTGACTTATTAGGAAAAAAACCTTCCAGGTCAGAAGTATGTTCAGAATTGAACTCTTTTCCTTTTGCATAATCGTTTGCAGCAATGGATGTCATCCTAAGTCACAACTCTCTAATGTAACACTATAATGGTCTCAGCAGAAAAAGTAACATTTTCTGTATCAAAGAAAAAGGTTGTGCTATGAAAGAATGATACTCTGAAAGACGTATTTTTCCAAAGTTTTTTTTATAACACACCAATAATCTAATAAATTCTAATAACCTCGCAAAGGAACACTTTAAAATCCACAATTTTCAGTCTTACAAATGAAATATATTGACTAAGTGAAAATCTCGTGTCACTTTAAAGAGTTTCCCATAATGGGAAACTACCTCAAAATGGGATCCCTTTAGTGGGCCAGCTCCTAACCTGTTTTGAGCCTACTGCAGCCCGCTATTTTGGCACAACAACAACCCTCACAGATGCTGGACACAGCAAAGGTCAGAGGATGTGCTGACTGCATCTACATATCTATCCTATTTATTTTATTTTGTTAGTATGTTTGGTTTTGTTCTCTGTCTCCCCCTTTTAGACTGTGAGCCCACTGTTGGGTAGGGACTGTCTCTATATGTTGCCAATTTGTACTTCCCAAGCGCTTAGGACAGTGCTCTGCACACAGTAAGCGCTCAATAAATACGATTGATTGATTGATTGATCTACTGCAGACTCGGAGCCGGTTACAAAGGTTCCCGAGGGAAAGTGAAGCCACTTCCAACCCAATTTCCCGACTCTCCACTGCGGCAACCGAGAGGAGTACAGTCTGCTAAGATTTACAAAACTTGATTAGGGACTGTGCGGGCAAAAATATTTCCCATCTCTTTCTGACAGTCTCTTTTAGACTGTGAGCCCACTGCTGGGCAGGGACTGTCTCTATATGTTACCAACTTGTACTTCCCAAGCGCTTAGTACAGTGCTCTGCACACAGTAAGCGCTCAAGAAATACGATTGATGATGATGATGATGACAGGATGGAGATCGGGTAGAAGGATGGACCCCAGGGGGGTGAGGAAATCAGTGTGGCCGAGTGGACAGAGCACATCTTGGGAGTCAGAGGGACCTACCCGGGTTCTAATCCTGGCTCTGCCGCTCATCTGCTGTATGACCTTGGGCGAATCACTTGGATGAGTCACTTCACTTCTCTGTGCCTCAGTTCCCTCAAAAGGAAAATGGGGATTAAGACAGAGTCTCCTGTTGAACATGGACTGTGTCCAACCCGATTATCTTGTATCTACCCCAGCGCTTAGAACGGTGCCTGCCCACAATAACAATAATAATAATGATGGCATTTATTAAGCGCTTACTATGTGCAAAGCACTGTTCTAAGCACAATGATTTAATAGTCTAGAGGGCCTTCATTTGGTCATTAGCCACTCACTCTGAATAAGTTGCCTGGATAGCAGTGGAAGATTCTTGAAAGGGGCATGTCAAATACACTACTAGAATTGCTCAGGCAAGAGGCTGCTTACGAGAAGCAGCGTGGCTCAGTGGAAAGAACATGGGCTTTGGAGTCAGAAGTCATGGGTTCGAATTCTGGGTCTGCCAATTGTCAGCTGTGTGACTTTGGGCAAGTCACTTAACTGCCCACTGTTGGGTAGGGACTGTCTCTATATGTTGCCAACTTGTACTTCCCAAGCGCTTAGTACAGTGCTCTGCACACAGGAAGCGCTCAATAAATACGATTGATGATGATGATGATGCTCTGGGCCTCAGTTCCCCCATCTGCAAAATGGGGATTAGACTGTGAGCAACCTGATCACCTTGTAACCTCCCCAGCGCTTAGAACAGTGCTTTGCACATAGTAAGTGCTTAATAAATGCCATTAAAAAAACAGGTAGCAGGTGATTGAGAGAGAACTACTGCAACACTGACTGGGAGAGAAACAGATGTGCATTCTTTTGGTCCTTCACACTGCTTTGATTAAATTTAATTTCACCTTTTTAAAAAAATGGTATATGTGCCAGGCACTGTACTAAACACTGGAGTAAGTACAAGATAATCAGGTTGGCCACAGGTTTCTGTCCTACATGGGGTTCACAGTCTTAATCCTCATTTTACAGATGAGGTAACCGAGGCACAGTGACTTGCCCAAGGTCACACTGCAGATAAGTGGCAGAGCCAGGATTGGAACCCTCTTCTAAACTTGGCTGCAGTTCAAATTTTTACAATCACAGTCAGTGGGCCATCCGAGGGGAAAATGCTACTAAAGGGTGAAGGATAGGTTGGAGAAATGTTTTGGTTTTTTTGTATTGTAAAACCAAGTCCTTCTGAGGCCAGACTCACCTTTTGTCAACATTGCTTTGACTTTCTCGAGACAGGTGAGTTGAACCAATGGCAGCAGATACATTTACATTGCACACAAACTACAAATCAGTGGCATTTACTGAGCGTTCACTGTGTGCAGTGCAAATGACCCGTGCTGTGTGGAGAGGTTGAGGCTAAACTGCAGGATGTAGAATGACTCATCCAGGAATAGGGTTGCTACATCTTCCCAGCACATCAGGAGAGCAGAGATGGCAAAGAAAGAAGAGTTCATCAAAATGAAAATTTGATCGCTTTAATTAGCAAGAAGGAGGAATGGGATGAGCTTCCAAAATATCCATTATTTATATACATAATGTACATTATTACATTATTTACATATGTACATAAATAATTCACCAGAGTGGGGAATAAAAAAAAAAATCAGGAAAAGTACCTTCAACAAACCCAGAGTTTTCTAATGCAATTTCTGATAAGAGAGTTGAACTACAAAATATATTCTTAAAGTTGTGTGTTCAGCTAGAGTTTCTTGGTGGTTATTGAATCTCCAGAGGTAAATCAAAGAACTGAAGGGGTACTCCAGTTAAGATAGACAATGGTTAGCCTGTGAGGGGAGGAAGGGGAGGGAATTAAGGAGCAAACAGCAGCAGCAGCCTTTAGTACAGGCCAGATCATGAATTTTTCTCAGCATCCGGGGTTTGTGGTACATAGTTTTTCCCTTGTTCCACCAACTCCTCCATAAAAGGATGAGAGAGAGAGTTTGTGTGTGTGTGTGTGTGTCTGTGTGTGTTTGGGGGCAGGGAGGAGAGAGAGACAGATGGGGAGGGTGAGGCAGAATGGGAGATTATATATTATGGAGGGATAAGTGGGGAGGGGGATGAGGGTGCATACTTCAGGTGAAACTTTGATACCACAAGGGCAGAGTTTCTTAAAAAGCTTCTAAAATGTATGTTAAGGTTAGGTTTCCCACAACACTGCCCTGAGAAATAGGATCCTACAAGACAGTATTGCAAGGATTAGGTTTGCCACAACACTGCCCTGAGAAATAGGACAGCATTGCTAGGAGATCTTTAATCAACCATTGGTTGGGAAAGCCTTCCCACAACTCCAGCTCCTTTCCCAGACATCAGTGTCCCCAAACGTAGGGGACTGGGATGGCAAAATCCCAAAAAGAGGCCATGGGGGAGCTCCACTGCTCAAGAAAACACAGCTTCCAGATCTAGATCAGTCTCCTTTTCACCCTCTTCAATGGGAAAAAGGTGTGCATTAATTATTTATAGAGCAGTTGGCTTCCAGAGGACATTTGTCAAAACCCATTTAGAAGTGCTAATGTTGAATATGTCTGCAGCTGGTTAGGGAACCACAGGAAAAATCAAGTAGTCTGGTTCAAGTTCATGACCGTTAGAAGAAAAATATTAAAACCATATGCCTGAGTTTACCTTGGTCCCAAATGTTCTTCCTTAATAGGACTGCATGTCTTTAATGGTTACAGCTTCACAAACTCCACCAAACTAATTTGGGGGGGGCCACTTGGTCTGCCATTTTCAAAACCTGATTTCTACAACACTGGTAAGTCGAGGTCCTCATCCATCACCACCCCTGGCTCTTGCAATAAAAGGGTCAATACCCTTTGCAAGGTAGAAAGGAAACACCAATGTAACAAAGCCAGTGTTCAACTCATTGCTTAGGTTTCAGGACTTGGCAATTAAAATGCAATTGTAACACAGTGTAAACTCTGGTTTAATTACACCCACTTGGATTTGAACTTGTCAATGGTCTTACATTCACTGGTTCCTTAAATCCACATGCTTAGTGACCCCGTCAAAGAATTCCAACAGATTAGCAACTATTATTTTTTTTTTCCTTAACGGAATCACTTGGCCTTTTTCCCCCGGTTGTTCCGGTAACTGCTCAGTAATCCTAGTGAAATTATACAGGACCAATTTTCCAGGAGGGAGATTCCCCTGCACACAATTCCCAGGATGACCTCTGGAACTTCTCTTTGAGTTTATCTACTGTTGTGGATAAGCCTTTTGCTGCCTGCAGTGCAGGAGAGAAATGCACACAGGCTTGAAACACCGTTTCTTAGGTTGCAATAGTGTTGGGTAGCTAAGATCCTCTTTGTATACTGGAAGTAAGAATGGCAGAGCTAACATGGTGAAAGCAACAAAATGAAGAGTTCTAGCACAAACTTTTGAGTGTCATTTACCTTTAACATGAAGTCAATTAATCACTTGTATTTTCTAAGTGCTTACTGTGTGCAGGGCACTGTACCAAGTGCTTGGGAGAGTACAATATCACAGAGTTGGTAGACACATTCCCTGCCCACAACAAGCTTACCAGTCTATGGGGGAGAGAGACATTAATAAAAAATTAATTACAGATATGTGCATAAGTGCTGTGGGGAGGAAGTCTCTGAGATGACAAAATGAGAATGCTGGCAAAAGGGATTTGGATTCACTTATAAGAAATGTTATATTAAGGCTCAATAGTGAGCCTGATCCTATAGTGAGCAAGTGAGACAAAATCAGCTCTTTCTGGATCATGGAGATACTCAAGCATTTATAATGGAAGCCCCGTTTCTAGACTGTAAGCCCGCTGTGGGCAGGAATTGTCTTTATTTATGAATTGTACTTTCCAAGTGCTTAGTACAATGCTCTGCACACAGTGAGCGCTCAATACCATTGAATGAATGATTGAAAATATAGCACAGCGTGCTAATTGAAAAGTGAGAGAGCCCAAGGCTAATCAATTAATAGCATTTAACAAGTGATTACTGAGTGCAAAACACTGAACTAAGCACTTGGGGTTGTACAAATATGTCAAGCTGTAGTCTAGCAGATTTGGGTTGGGGGAAGGAGTTCCAGCGTGAACAAGAAGTCGTCAGAGAAGCAGCGTGGCTCAGTGGAAAGAGCACGGGCTTTGGAGTCAGAGGTCATGGGTTCGAATCCCGGCTCCGCCACATGTCTGCTGTGTGACCTTGGGCAAGTCACTTAACTTCTCTGAGCCTCAGTTACCTCATCTGCAAAATGGGGACTGACTGTGAGCCCCACGTGGGACAACCTGATCATCTTGTATCCCGAACAGTGCTTTGCACATAGTAAGCGCTTAACAAATGCCATCATTATTATTATTATTATTATCAGCAAGGGGAGAGATGGCTCGGGGAGAGGCAAATACTGGAAGCTGGGAAGTAGTGGATGAAAACGGTTGATATGTACGATGGGGGGAACTGATGAAGAATTTTAAAATCAATTCTGAATTTTTGCTTTATGGAGCGGGTGATGAGTAGCTGTTGGAGGTTTTCCAAGAACATGACCTGGACGACAGTGTACAGCACCGCAGGCACTGAAGTGGGGAGAGTGTGGAGGCAGGAAGACCAATGTGGAGGCTGATGCAGTGGAATAACCATAACATGACTAGAGCTTGAACCATAGTGATAGTTGCTTGGGTGGAATGGAAGAAGCTAGTAATAGTAGCTTAGGGCACCTTAGGGTACTTGGGGCACCTTGAGCATAATGTACTCTACTAGGGAAGCAGCATAGTGTAGTTAATAGAGCATGGGCCTGGGAGACAGAAAGTCATGGGTTCTAATCCTGCCTCCGCTACTTTTCATTCTGTGGTACTGAGTACTTACTATGTGCAAGCCACTTGTCTGCTGTGTGACTTTGGCCAAGTCACTTCACTTCTCCTGCCTCCGTTACCTCAACTGTAAAATGGGGATTGAGACTGTGAACCTCACATGGATGGGGACTGTGTCCAACCCGACTTGCCTGTATCCACCCCAGCGCTTAGTACAATGCCTGGCACATAGTAAGTGCTTAACCGATACCACAGTTATCATTATTATTAATAGCACTATGTTTAGTATGAACAAAAATGGAGAAGTGACATTTCCTGCACACTGGAAGTTTACCTTCTATTTGAGAAATATTCTGGAGGAAGAACCGGCAGGCTTTAGCAGTTGATTGAACATGAAAGCTGAAAGACAACGAGAAGTCTAGGAATCAATCAATCAATCGTATTTATTGAGTGCTTACTGTGTGCAATCAATCAATCATATTTACTGAGCGCTTACTGTGTGCAGAGCACTGTACTAAGCGCTTGGAAAGTACAAGTTGGCAACATATAGAGACAGTCCCTACCCAACAGTGGGCTCACAGTCTAAATGGGGGAAGACACAAGCTTGCAGGCTTCTGTGATCACACAAGATCAAGACTACACAACCAGCAAGTGGCACAGCCAGCAATGAAACCCACATCTTCTGATCCTAGTTCTGTGCTCTTTTCACCACACCACATTGCAGCTTTGTAAATAAGCACTTGTTGAGTGTACTTTCACTTCAAGTATCAAGAAGGGTCACCGACAAGGAAGTTCTGTAATGAAGTCAGACCTTATCATCTCAACAAAGACAGGCTGGGTGGAACATGGGGGAAGGATGAATAACAGCAGGATACGCAAACAACTGCTGTAAGGAGAGCTGGAATTAGGAAACTTGGATCTGTATCCTTTAAGCACTTGATATTCATCCTCCCCCCGGCCTCAGAACACTTATGTACATATCTGTAATTATTTATATTAATGTCTTTCTCCCTATCTAGATCATTCTCCTTGTGGGCATGGAACATGTTTACCATCGCTGTTGTACTGCACTATCCAAACACAGCACAATGCTCTGCCTGCAGCGTTCAATGAACACCACTGATTGAAACTTAAAGCAGGGAGGACAGAGGAAGTGTTTAAGGACCTGGTAAAACAAAGACTCACACAATGGCTAGAAGCTGGGAAATCAATTGCTAAATATAGACCGGCATAGCATACTGCTAACAAGAAAGAAGTTGCTCTTTTTCAGTAAAAGCTTCACAAGGAACAAAGAGGCAATTGAAAAAAAACAGCACTGAGGATTTGCAAGCCCGAAACACACCCCGAGACAGCCTTTCTGGGCTGGAACTGAATCTCACCTTCACCTATTCAGTCACCCTCACATTCACAGATGAATTATATCCATATATTCAAAAGACTTTTAATTCAATGCTTTTAATGTTTACATATGTAAATACTTAATTTTCAAAGTGCTACCTTTCATAGCTTCTACAGCAATCAATCGAATTGAATGAGGGTTTACTGTGTGCAGACCACTGATCTAAGTGCTTGGGAGAATACAATAGAAAAGAATAGATAAACACGTTCCCTGCCCACAACAAGCTTAAACTCTAGGAATTGGGAAAGACAGGAGGAATGATGGGGTGGGGGAGGTAAGATAGGAAGGGGAAAAGTACCTTGGGTTAATTCACTGAGAGCTATCAATCTATGCTAAATACATCTGTTATTACCTGGTGCTAAATTGAAATCATCATCATCATCATCAATCGTATTTACTGAGCGCTTACTATGTGCAGAGCACTGTACTAAGCGCTTGGGAAGTACAAATTGGCACGGCCTTTAATCACTCTATTTAACTCAGTCAAAATATTTCCAAGGTTGGGAAGGAGGGAAAAAGAAGTGTTTAAGCCAAGGCAAACTTTGCAGCATTTTCTCAAAGTGAGATAGCAGGCATGTATTACATAACAGCAGCATAGGAAGCAGTGTGGCTTAGTGGAAAAGACACGGGCATGTATGTCAGAGGACCTGGGTTCTAATCTCAGCTCTGCCAGTTGCATGACCCTGGGCAAGTCATTTCTCTCCCTCTGTTTTCTCAGCAGTAAAATGGGAATTCAAAAAAAAACCTGTTCTCGCTCCTACTTAGTCTGTCAGTCCCACGTGGGACACAGACTGTGTCTGACCTGATTAACTTGTATCTACCCCACAGCTGCTTGACACACAGTAAGTGCTTAACAAATACCATAAAAACACCATTAAGGGTGTTAAAAGAGCATTGTATTGGGAATCCTTGAAGTGCAATGGTAACCAAGATAAGAAAAAAAACCCTTTTTTCAAAAATTTTTTTCAATTAAAAAAAAAAATGGAAAAAATTTACAAATAAGTGGAATAAACCCATATACAAGGTGCTAAGAGTGGCTGATGAGATAACCTGATCAGGGAGGTGAGGATCAATCAATGGTACTTGTACTTCCCAAGCGCTTAGTACAGTGCTCTGCACACAGTAAGTGCTCAGTAAATACGATTGATTGATTGACTGATTGGTACTTGCTGAGCTTAATATGTGCAGAGAACTGTACTAAGTGCTTGGGAGAATACAATACAATAGAGTAGGTAGACAATGTTCTATGTGTTGCCAATTTGTATTTCCCAAGCGCTTAGTACAGTGCTCTGCACATAGTAAGCGCTCAATAAATACGATTGATGATGATGATGACATGTTTCCTGCCCAGAAGCAGCTTATTAATGGAAATACCTCTTGGAGGAATTGCTTTACAGGGGTAGAAAAGACTGGGTTGGCAGATTTCAATTAATCAATCATTGGTATTCAATGAGTACTTACTATGTGCAGAGCACTCTACTAAGCACTTGGGAGAATACAGTATGACAAGAACGAAGGAGTAGCACAAGGGGAAAGGGAATGATAATGAGTCGGTGATGGAGAGGGAGCGGGGAGAGCTAGTAAAATAATGCTAAGAAACACCAGTGTAAGAGAAGAAGCAGCAAAAGTCTTTAATATATACAACTGAAACATCTGTCCGATAGATGGTCTGGCTAAAGTAGAATATTAACTTAATTCAGCCTGTCTCTTGAAAGCAACACCTCTACCAATTCTTGATGCTTCTAAGCCCGGAAGGAAATAAACCAACGTAAGTCACGAAGGCAGCTCAATTCAACACAGTTCCACTCAGCAGCCTAGAGCCTTCGTTACAGACCACAGCTGCAAGATTCAAAACCTTCTCATCACAGAGAAAAGGGCTCGGCAGTCAAAATGGCTCTCCACAGGGGAGACAGCTAATAAGCTACAATACTGGCTCTCTGCCTTCATAAAGAGCCCTTATCAAAGTGAATAACAAATGTCTGATATGTAATACGAGGAACGTGGGATTCAAAATGGTTTGACTAAGTCCCCCTTCTTGTTAAACGCTATCTTTTCATCAATTTCACAGAGCACAGTAGTAGGGGCTTTGAAATGCCTCCTGAACAGTAAACGATGGGAGCTGGGTTAACCTCAGATTAGAAAATAAAGTCTTTAAAGTAGTGTCTAACTTTGAGCTTGTGACCTCATCTCCTCCAATTTGCCAGACAGGGTTGGGAATGCCACACCAGTTTCCAAGTGGTGGTCCATGATGGGCCTGCCATGACAACAGTCCTGACCACCTCTAAAGGGAAATGGTCCCCATCACACATATTGATGGGGGGAGAGGGGTCCAACATGGCCCAACAGACTAAACACTAGTCCTAAAAACCAAGAGACTGAGAGCTGATTTCTAATTCCATGCTTGCCGCTGGACTGCGATCCTCTCAGCATTCCATCTGGATCTGATGAGGCTCTGAGGTATTCCAAAAGTCAGGTGAAAGGGGGAAAGAGATGGAAAACCAGCACAAGGAAATGACCTCCAGATACCATTCATTCTAGTAGTCACGCCTGAGCAACCTGGCACCATTTCATTTTCCTGCTTTCTAGTATAACAGTAACAAAATAAAGTTTAAGCACAAGAATAAGAAAGAAAAACACTCCAACCATCTTTTTCCAATTACTACTATTTAGGAGACCCACGTCATTCCTGGTGCGATAATGCATCTCATACTGGGTGCTTTGGAAAAGCTGTAAACCCACTTTGCAGTGGTTCTATCTTCCCCCAGTCTCACCCAGTCCAAGACAGCATTGCTGGGGCACAATCCTTGTTGAATAACAGTGGACAGTTACAGCAGAGATGTTGTTTTGTTGCCTATGTTTTGTTTTGTTGTCTGTCTCCCCCTTCTAGACTGTGAGCCCGCTGTTGGGTAGGGACCGTCTCTATACGTTGCCAACTTGTACTTCCCAAGCGCTTAGTACAGTGCTCTGCACACAGTAAGTGCTCAATACGATTGAATGAATGAATGGGGAGGATTCTGTTATAATGTACTCTCCCAAGAGCTTAGTACAGTGTTCTGCACACAGTGAACACAATAAATATGCCTGAATGATGGCATGGATAGGAAGAAATTACACTTAAAGTGTTTTGCTTCCTCCAGATAAATTTCTGCCCACATAAATGCCAGCTGCATATTAACGTGAACTACTACTTATGCTTCAAAAGTATAAAGTGCTCTAAAAATGTCCAATTAAGTGAAATCTGGGAGACATATTAAAAGGGAAAAAAATTCAGGAGACTTTTCTTTTCTGAAAAGAATGTGAATGAACATACAAACCCAATCCACGGCTTAAAAAAAACAAAGGCCTAATCCAGGAGCAAGGGCATGGGCTGAAGCAATGACATTTTTAACCACAGCAAAGATAATCTCCAGATTCTACAATATCCACGAATCCAATACAATTTGTAGGTGACAGAGCTAGTGCGTAGGGAATGGGTCTGTTATATTGTACTCTTCCATGTGCTTAGTACAGTGCTCTAAACACTGTAGGTGCCCAATAAATACGACTGATTACTGACCAGAGTCTGGCCCCTTGTACTGCCAACAATTCATTGCTACTACTGCTAACTCTCTTTCTAAAACACTTAGTGGCAAATTGTTCTGTTTTATTTTTCTAAATTAGGTTGCTTCCCCCCTTGAGCCCAAAGGTATTTTCACAACACTGTACACTGGGAAAAATGTTTAGTATTTAAAATGAAACATCAAGACTCCCCTAAGATTACCAAAGCATCTCCTAATTGTGTAATTTTAATTTAGTTTCTGGGAGTGTTTGTGGAAGGCTAAACTATGAAGGATGACGAACTGGGAATACAAACTGCCCCGATTGAATACTTGGCTAACACAGTTTGAGGGCTGATTATCTCTATCTTGTGCCAGCCCATCACGTATTAGGGCAGGAGTGTGTGGTTTCTGAGTATGTATCATGACACTGCTTGAGCATGTGTGAGCCCAGTGTGTAAAGGTAACAGAGGCCCAGAGAGGTGAAGTGACTTGCCCAATGACACACAGCAGACATGTGGCAGAGCCGGGATTAGAACCCAGGTCCTTCTGACTCCCAGTCCCAAACTTTATCCACTAAGTCACGCTGCTTCTCCAATATGTACCTGGACCTCAACAGGCTCAAAATCTAGCAATGTAAGTGGGTGCGGAGATTGAACTGAAAATAGCAACAGAAGGAGTGATAAACCAATAAGGTACTAAAACATAACAGATAACAAATTCAGAAAAGATTAGTTACGTCGTCAAAAGTCAATTTTCTGAATACTTGTAACCCAAAAGATTGATTACCCGGACCAAGACTAGTTGGGAATGTATCTACCAATTTTGCTGCATGATGTACAGCGCTTAGTACAGTACTACGCCCACAGTAAATGCTCCATAAATAACACTGATGAATTGATTGATAGTTCAAATAATCAAAAGAAAAAGCCTGGCCACTTAAGCTTAACAAGTGCCTATATAAGATAATTAAAGTGGGTTTGATGAGCCAATGATCAATTTTCTGAACTACCCATAGCCTCAGTCAAATCAGATAAATGGTCTTCTCCTGCCATCCCGAAGGGGCATCCAGCCCCTTTAAGCATAATAAATGTAATCCCGAGAGCACAGGGATGGTGGGGGGGTCATTATGTATTGTGAACAAGCTGCTGCTGCTAAACCCAGTAAGCTCTTTCATTATTATTATTATTGAGCACTTTCCTTATTATTATTATTATTATTAATAAAGCACTTACTATGTGCAAAGCACTGTACTAAGCACTTTCCTTCTATCCAAGTGGGCATCCTCTGTCATTCCAAAACCTGATCAAGGGCTTGCAAGAATTAGGATGAATCCGTGTAATACTGAAGGCTATCAGGCAAGGGTTAAAAAAAAGAAATAACTCAGGGGCTCAGTGAACATTCCACACTGCTTCCATCCATCAGCCGACCCCCAGTGCACCCAGGAGAGCTAATCTTAGAGCTCTGTGTGGAACATTTTTTTCAAAATATGACCCTGTTTCTTTACTAGAATCAAAGTGCTACAACTACAGGATCATAAATTCCATGAAGTGACTTCTAATGGCAGTGTCGGTTTGCAAAATGCCAAATGGCAGCAACAAGTGAACACTATAAATTTCAATTTGACTTCACTGTTACAGCTAAAACATTTTGTAGGGTTTTAGTGATGAGACCTGCTTCCAAGTGAATTTACAGTGGCTCTAGGTGAATTTAAAAAGATGCTAGAGGAGGAAACAAAATGGGCCTAAAAATCGACTGAGATTAGCTGAAAATATACACAAACATACACAGCCCCAAAGCAGGCTTCAGGGCAACTGAGCAGGGTGGTCTTAGGATATGTCCAAGAGCCAAAGAGGTGTGCTACCCATCTGGTCAAAGGAAGAAAAAGAAAGCCTTCAAATATGGCACTGGGCCTCTGGCAGTTATCGGTAATGGAGATCAATGTAAAATGAAATGGAAAGTGGCTCTTGACCAGCTTTGGGATACAACTGCTATTTCCCTCTGCCCTTTCTCTCCTGAAATCAGATGTAGGCCAGGCACACAGAGGAGTTGTTAAGACCAAGATTCAAAGAATCTGTTTTTCCTTCTTGGTAAAATGAGACCTTTTACTTTTATTTGCAGCAACTCTAAAACCTTTATCATTTAGCAGGTTCCAGGCCACAGTGGTTTAAAGACTGATGGAAACTGTATTAAGCCGCTGCTGCCCTTGCCCACAACGTACAAATTTCTTGTCTGGTACAATAAAAGTATTAAGGAAAAAAAAAAGTTGGCATTTTTCCCATAACAGTTTTTGTGATCATATCTTTTGACTTTTGGTATTCCTCGTATAATCTCTTCTGAACACAGGGCTGGAGAAGTAATTAATCACAAGTGAAGGGGGAAAAAGGACTTAAAAGTCAAAAAAGAATAAAGTAGAGCAATCAAAAACACCCAGGATTGACAGTGGCAGGTAGCCCACAATTTCCATGGCTCAAAAAAAAGCCTATTCCTAATAGCAAATAACACTGTGTGTGTGTGTGTGTGTGTGTGTGTGTGTGTGTATACGTATACACACATATGTGCATCAATTCAAGCATGATTTATCACTGACAATGATAATAATGAAAAGACAGATATCCACATATCTACCTAGTTGCCTACTCACCTATTCTACAAATTGATCTCTCCATTAGATTTTTTTCCCTCCTCTTGCAGCTAGAAAAATTTTTCAGACCCAGGAAAAATCAATGTTGTGCATCAAGCTCTTAAGGGATCTATACAGCAACCACCAACTACTTTAAAACTCTGCTTAGAAGCATCTCTTAACGTCACAGATTTCTTCTATTCTGTTACTTATCTAATGCCTATCGTTCAAATTCAAGAGAAGCAATGTGGAGTAGTGGAAAGAACACAGGCTTGGGAATCAGAGAGACCTGGGTTCTAACCTGGGATCTACCACTGGCCAGTTGCATGACCCTGAGCAAGTCATTTATCTTCTCTGTGCAATCAGATGATACTCTCAATCACCTTGCCCCCTCCTACCTCACCTTGCTACTCTCTTACTACAACCCAGCTCTCACATTTCATTCCTCTAATACTAACCTTCTCACTATGCTTTGATCTCATCCATCTCGCCACCGACCTGTTGCCCGCATCCTACCTCTGGCCTAGAATGCCCTCCCTCCTCTCAGACAGATACTTGCTCTCCCCCACTTCAAAGCCTTATTGGAGGCACATCTCCTCCGAGAAGCCTTCCCTGACTAAGCCCTCCTCTCCTCTTCCCCTACTCCCTTCTGAATCTCCGACTTGGTCCCTTCGTTAATCTCCCCTCTCAGCCCCCAAACACATATGCATCTATCTGTACTTTATTTATTTATGCATATTAATGTCTGTTGCCCCCTCTACACTGTGAGCTCATTGTGGGTAGGGAATGTGTCTGTGTTGTACTCTCCCAAGAGCTTAGTACAGTGCTTGGCACGAGGTAAGCACTCAATACCACTACTATTACATTGATAATCTGAACAGATTTAGGATGGGCCTAAACAATGAATCACAGACTCTCAATAAAGCTGGAAAAGCCTGTAAGGGATCCAAGGGATCACCTGATCTAGTCCCCTGCCTCCATGTAGGTGAATGAATACTTTGAAATGGACAGCAGTTTATTCTCTCCTAAAAGATCTCTAGGGATTCATTCATTCAATCATATTTATTGAGCGCTTACTGTGTGCAGAGCACTGTACTAAGCGCTTGGGAAGTACAAGTTGGCAACATATAGAGACGGTCTCTACCCAACAGTGGGCTCACAGTCTAGAAGGGATGGAGGGATGAAGGGAATGAGAAGGGATGGAGACTACCAATTCTATCATAGCCCATCCCAATGATTTTTTTCCCTGGCAGGGAGGAAGTCCTTCCTTATATTCAACTATAATCTCTCCTGCTTCAATGTAAACTGATCTCCCCTTATTTGGTCCTCTATAGATACAGATAGCAACTGGTCCAGATCTCTCTCATAAGATTTCCACTTAAACAGGAGGTCAGTTACATATTCATTCTCAGCCTTTCCTTTTCCACGTGAAACAACCTTAATTGCTTCACGAACCTGACAACCTCTAAGTAGCAAATCCAGGAGAAACTGGAACGAGAAAAGTTGACTTTACAATCAACATTTTGTGTTTCCTCAGAAAAGTAGGCGGTGAGAGTTTTCTTTCAAAAGTAGCTACATGTTTCGACTACAAGGTAAAGACGCACTGCTTGACTCCAGGAGTTGCTGGTATCTCAGACATAAAAATAATTTCCTGCAGCAATCAAGTACAAACTTCCCACCATGTGAATTATCATTTGTGAACTGTTCAAAGATAATATGAGTAAAAAGAACCTTTTTGTACTAATTAAAATGAAGTCTTTTATATAGGATGCTAGGCATAAAAGGTATATCAATACTTAAACACCCTTCATTTGCACCAAGAAACATTAGAAAGTGCTGGTCTTTGGTTCTCTTTCTGAGTAGACACACACTGGGTGTGGCCTGCTAATCATGATGCTTATAAATACAAATAAAAAGATATTTCATAAAATCCAACAATTTTTTTTTTTTTTACAATACCAACTTCATTAATGCTAGTTTGGACTTAATTGTTTTTATTGAGCACTTACCAAGTGCAAAGCACTGTACTAAGCACTTGGGAGAGTATAATACAACACTATTAGCAGACATGTTCCCTACCCATAATGAGCTTACCAGAACAAAACAAATAATATGTGCTTCGGCTTTCCCACAGAATAACTATGTTGCTCCTTTATATAACTATATAAACTGTGCCTATATAACTGGTCTGATAAGGGGAAGCATTTAAATTGCCCTTTTTGTAAAAATCTAAATCAGATCCACATAGCCCACTGAAATACAGTATTCTCTATTTCCCGAGCAACTCTTTATTGGGACATAGAAACTACAACACAAAGACATCTCATTTTCATGGAGCTTTCTATGCATATAAATTGTTGAGCATGGGGATGGCCTAGATCTGGCTCTTGATTTATTATTCATTTTTTTCCTTGTAATACCATCTCAACTGCCCTCAAAGGACAGATGGGTCCTGGAAGAAATTTAGAACTGCAAACCAATAGCATTTCAACTAAGCAAAAGGAAAAAAAAAAGTCTAACAGGCACTCTGAGGACAGTCAATAAATACTTCATGATTATGAACTCCATTTTGATGAAGATTTTCATCATGATGATAATAATCTTAATGTCTCTAAGAACTAAACAAATTCTAAGAGTGAGAGAAATGGAATGGGTTTTTGGAAACTACCAATCTCCCACAAGATTTGCCATTAATTTATATGATAGTGTACAAGATATTTTGCCACATTTCCTGTTAGGAAAACTGAGAGGATGACTGCTTATTATGCACCTTGCAGAGAAGGGATAGCAGTGTGGCTTAGTGGAATAAGCACGAGCTTGGGAGTCAGAGGACATGGGTTCTAATTCCAACTCTGTTGTGCCTGCTGTGTGACCTTGGGCAAGTCACTTAACTTCTCTGTATCTCAGTTACCTCATCTGTAAAATGGGGATTAAGACTGTGAGCCTTGTGTGGAACAAGGACTGTGCCCAACCCAATTACCTTGTATTTACCCCAGCGCTTAGAACAGTGCCTGGCACATAAGTGCTTAACAAATATAATTATTATTAATGTAAACAGTATATTCAAGACACAAAACAAGCATGCCAAATACTTCTGACCTCACACTTAGGTGCTCTAGAAATAGCAAGGTGGGTGGCTGCTGATACTGACCTCAAACTACTGTCCTGAAACTACTGTGCTACGGCAAGCAGGAAGAAGTGGAGAGTAATTTTTGCATATGCCAATTCAAATCTTTTCCCTTTTCAGTAAATGTGTAGTTTTCTATGACTTTTTATGGTGCCTTCAGCTTTCTAGCAAGGCAGTTGTCTTCCCCAGAGTTAGATGGTCTGTTTCTCTTGTGTGGTTCTAAGAACTGATTCATTTGAAGAAAATCTGACACCACAATTCATTTGGGAAATGGCTTGGAACCCCTCCAGTTGACGATTTCAAATAAAGCACAGAAAACTATGCATCAAGGGTTGGGTTTTCTGAAGGGGAAAGTTCCACAGGCTAGGGAGAAAGCCTGAGGTGAGAAAGTTGAATTATTTCTACTGCACAAAGAATGAGACCCTGAACAGACTGAGTGACTTCGAGAGTATATGAGCAAAATATCTTATCCGATAACCTCATACCCTACAAGTCTGGAATGGGGTTTAATCTGGGGAAAAAGGCCAGATAAGATTCCACAGCAGAATCTGCACAGGATTTTGATTTAAGGAAGCTCTGAACAAAATAGATAGGAGGATAGTTACTAAATGGGATCTCCAAAAAGTCTGGTTCTGTTTAATTACAAAGAAGGAGATAAGAGAATCGGTTTCAAACACTTCCTTGTGTTAAAAAAGATCACTGACCCAACAATACCATTTCCTGGGTGAAAAGTCTCATGGCTAAGGATCTTACAATTGCAAAATGTACAAATCCCAAACGATCTAATAATTTTTAAACAATAACTGTGGTATTTGTTAAGCACTTACTATGTGCCAAGTACTGTGCTAAATGCTGGGATAGGTAAAATACAATCCTAACATAGAGTCCCTGTCTCACATGGGGCTCACAGTCTAATAATAATAATAATGATAATGGTATTTGTTAAGCGCTTACTATGTGCAAAGCACTGTTCTAAGCACTGGGGAGGTTACAGGTGATCAGGTTGTCCCACGGGGGGGCTCACAGTTTTAATCCCCATTTTACAGATGAGGGAACTGAGGCCCAGAGAAGTTAAGTGACTTGCCCAAAGTCACACAGCTGACAGTTGGCGGAGCGGCGATTTGAACCCATGACCTCTGACTCCAAAGCCCATGCTCTTTCCCCTGAGCCACGCTGCTCCTCCTAATGAGGAGTGAGAACAGGTACTTACTTCCCATTTTAGAGATGAGGAAACTGAGGTGCAGTGATTTACCCAAGGCAAGTGGCAGAGCTGGAATTAGAACCCAGGTCTCCTGACTCCCAGTTCTACGCTCTTTTCACTAAGCCATGCTACAGTGAAGTTAAAAGATATGGTGTCTAAGCACCCAGGAATGGGAACTGGAAAAGTCTTTCTGACTTTTTACTTTGAAAATATCTTCTTGAAAAGGCCAAAATTTGAATAAACAAATAAAATACAAAAAAGTGAAGTATGAACATGCCTCAGTAACTAGCTATTCCTAACGGTCCCTCTACCAAAGATAAGGAGTAAAAACTCCTTTGAAGATTAAATAGATTCTATTTCTAGAACAATGGAGTCACTGATATGGTGGGAGCCTTGGAGCAGGGAAGTAGAGTTACAACACATTACTATAAACAGAGCTAAGGGAAGTCATTTGTTTCAGAAGAGCAAAAATCCAAAGATTTCTCACTAATCCCTTTCCTATCCTGACAGAGACATAAAGAAGAATTCAGGCCAGGGATTATTACATTTCATAACCTGCCTCAGGGTAAAAAAAGCCCACAACAGCCTTTTTGGAGTAAAAGTCCAAAAGGTTATAATGCTGTGAGCATTCAGTAAAATGTTATTCTCCTTAATTATCACCTAATGTAGGGTGAGTAGCTACCCATGCTAATTGGGGGCAGCAAAAACTTGGGAAACGAAATTCACAGGTAATCAAAAAACCTAATTTTAGTCCATTTCAGGAAGGCCTAAGTAGTACAATGGGCAGTTTGGGAGTTTTGCCTTCTCTCCCTGCTTTTTTTTTTACCATCTTTTCTGAGTGATAAAATGCCACAAAGATAGCCAGCAGGACAGAACTGTGATATTTTTTAAGCACTTTCTATGTATCAAGCAGTACATTAAACGCTGGGGTAGATACAAGATAATCAGGTCGGACACAGTCCCTACTCCACATTTGGCTCACAGTCAAAGCAGAAGAGAGAACAATCAATCAGTCATATTTATTGAGCACTTACTGTGTGCAGAGCACTGTACTAAGCGCTTTGGAGAGTACAGTATAACAGTTGACAGACATGTTCTCTGCCCACAACAAGTTTACAGTCTAGAGGGGAAGACGGACATTAATATAAATACATAAATGACAGATATGTACGCAAGTGCTGTAGGGCTGAAGGAGGGTCGATTCAAGGTTGTGAATCCAAGTGCAACAGGATTTGCAACAAAACAGGTTTTGAATCTCCATTTTACAGAAGAGGAAACCAAGGCACAGAGGAGGAAAGTGATTTGCCCAAGATGTCACAGCAAGCAAGTACTGATGCTGGGATTAGAACCCAGGTCCGCTGACTCCCAGGGACATATTCTTTCTGCTAGACCACACTACTTCCCATTGCCTGGAAAGGCATCAATAATAATTCGTGGAAAAATTGGAGATTAGCTTTCTGAGTGAGTTGGACGGATGTGTGAAGATTCATAGTTATTCAAATGTTTGGGTTTTCCAAGGGAGTTTGTCTGCCAAAACCCAGGTCTAGTGTCAAATTATTTGAGTCTTCTAAGAATCCAGAGGAACAAAATTAAGTCTCCTTCAAAGCCCTACTGAGAGCTCACCTCCTCCAGGAGGCCTTCCCAGACTGAGCCCCCTCCTTCCTCTCCTTTTCCCCCTCCCCATCCCCCCCGCCTTACCTCCTTCCCCTCCCCACAGCACCTGTATATATGTATATATGTTTATGCATATTTATTACTCTATTTTACTTGTACATATTTATTCTATTTATTTTATTTTGTTAAGATGTTTTGTTTTGTGGTCTGTCTCCCCCTTCTAGACTGTGAGCCCGCTGCTCGGTAGGGACTGTCTCTATATGTTGCCAACTTGTACTTCCCAAGCATTTAGTACAGTGCGCTGCACAAAGTAAGCGCTCAATAAATACTATTGAATGAATGAATGAAAAGTCTCATCAAACACGTATTTTCCCTCTCTCATTCCCAGAAACTGTAGATGCTCTATATTTCCATAAGGAGGATCAGCTCCTCAGGAGTAATCCAATCATATGTATTGAGCACTTGCTGTGTGCAGAGAACTGTACTAAGCGCTTGGACCTTGATAGCACTGAGCTACCTCAACATAAGAAAATAAAGCTTTCGGATGATAGAAAATAAAGACCAACTCTATGGAAGTTTTTCAGGAAAATTGGTAACAAGCACTACGTGCCAGGCACTGAACAAAGTGCTGGAGTAAATACAAGGTGATTGGGTTGGACACGGTCCCTGCCCCACATGGGGCTCACCATCTCAATCCCCATTTTACAGATGAGGTAACAGACACAGATAAGTGAAGTGACTTACCCAAGGTCACACAGCAGACAAGTGGCAGTGCTAGGATTAGAATTCAAGTCCTTCTGATTCCCAGGCCCATGCTCTAGCCCCTAGATCACGCTGCTTCTACACAGCAGCTACAGTTAATTCTTTTCTTGGATCAGTTTGGAAGGTTTTAACTGCTTGCCGCTATATTAGACAGGGGAATGTCCATTTGGTGGAAAATTCTCTCTCACCCCAGGCTGACCTTACGCAGATATTAATGGCCCAGTTCTTAAAGCTCTAAGAGTACAGCCTGCAACACTGACAGCTTCCTGTCCATTATGGAGGCACTTAAAAGTTGCATTTTTTTCCTCAAAGGAGAACAAGTGCAGAAGGCTAATATTTGATAAAATGAACTTCTTGATGCCTTAGAGAAACAACCTGACATGGGGAAGCTAAACACTGGTAGAGGACCATATTAATGTTTCACCTTTGGAGGCCTAATTCTCAAATCAGCTTAAAGGAATAAAACAAAATGAGTTCCAAAGTTTCATCCTGGACCCCAAGTGGCCAGATCTATCAGTCGGAATTAGTTCAGTTTGGAAATTCATCACTCAGCTCGAATGCTTAAAAGTAGCCCCTAGGCAGATGGGTTAAAAGGTTCTAAAGATGGGTTATGAGTCAAGAAGAAAAGGCACAGACCCTCTCGAGGCCATGAACAGAGAGTAATAACCTCCTTCTCAGTCTTGGTCTGGTCAAGCATCCCACTCTTCAAAGCTGCCATAGCTCCTTGGTGGGAAACAGCTAAACTATAAACCCTTCTCATTCCAGAATCTTGACCTAATCTCTTCACAACTGTTTGTCCATTTCATCAGATTCCCACACACCAGAAGACCTTGAGTGGGCAGGAAGCAGAGCTATTTTGGTGCAGGGCAAATTAGTGATGCCACAGCTGAAACACTGAGCTGGTGATGTGATTCGCAATTGACGTGGTATTTTTATAATGAGCAAAATAGGATCACATAATTTGAAAGACAGTAAGATATCTAATATGTCATTTAAGTGCCATTCCTTGGATGTTAAAATGGCCAACTTATTACATTTGGGGGTATTTATTCTTCCGTTTGTTGATACATTTACACTTGAATATGCTTTGAAAAACACATCTTCTTCCTCTTCGATTTAACTCACTGAGTTGGTCCGACTATTCCTGGACCAAGCAGTAGTGTCCTGAGTACAATCTAAGTAGTGGTAAATAGTATGTCACTTTTAGTTTTAACATCCAAACCTCTAAAAATAATTTTGCTGGCATTAGGCAAGATAATGCACATCCTCCAGAAATAATTCTGAAAACAGAAAAATAAAACATTTTAGTTTTCAGGCCATTTCTTTATAGGTCCTTGAAGTGAAAATAATTACAATTTTAATACAGCAAACACTGTGAGGTTAAGTAACTTTTATACAAAGGAAATTAAATACTGTCAAAGCACATACATATAAGTTTTCTAATTAAGACTCCTCTTATCTCAGCCGAGCCAGGATTTTCTCTCCTAGACAACATACCCTGCTTTCCTCAAATCCTCTGAAGCCCAATGAATGCCCTGCCTGTTGATTAGGTCTCTAATTACATCATAAGTAATATTGGATGCTACCCTCACCCCATTTAAGGCTCAGTGTGTATACACACACACACACACACACACACACACACACACACACACACACACACACACACCTCCCCCCAACCCCCGCTGATAACAGCCTCCCCTTGAAGAATCAAAACCAATGGATCCTAAAGTTGGAGGGTTGAAAGGACCCTAAGATAATTTGCTTAATGTTTTTTCAAAACCCTTTTCACAACAGATAATTCTATAATACTTGGTCCAGTGCTCTGCACACAGTAAGCGCTCAATAAATACGATTGAATGAATGAAAGGCGAGGCCATTCAGGGGTCCGAGCAGGGGGTCTGGGCGAAGATTATCCGCGGAGGAAGGGCCTCCCCAGTCTCTGGATCTCAGTTACCTCATCTATAAAATGGGGATGAAGACTGTGAGCCCCCCTGTGGGACAACCTGATCACCCTGTATCCTCCCCAGTGCTTAGAACAGTGCTTTGCACATAGTAAGCGCTTAATAAATGCCATCATTATTATTATTATTATTCTCTGCGCCACAGTTACCTCATCTGTAAAATGGGGATTTAAGACTGTAAGCCCCCTGTGGGACAACCCGATTACCTTGTATCCTCCCCAGTGCTTAGAACAGTGCTTTGCACAGAGTAAGCACTTAATAAATGCCATCATCATTATTATTATTATATTATTATTATTATTATTATTATTATTATTCTCTGCGCCTGTTACCTCATCTGTAAAATGGGGATGAAGACTGTAAGCCCCCTGTGGGACAACCTGATGACCTTGTATCCTCCCCAGCGCTTAGAACAGTGCTTTGCACATAGTAAGCGCTTAATAAATGCCATCATCATCATAATACCACATAGTTTTGATTCTAACAGACATTGACTAAATATTCAATTTTTTTTCAGTTCAATGTGAAATCGTTTGCCATATTATTTGGAAAAACAGTATTACAGAAAAGTTAATCAAAAGCAATTTTTTAAAAAAACTTAATAGGGATAAATTACTGAACACACTGTCCTAATGTTCATCTTATAAATCCCCTTAATTCTCTATTTGCAAATAAGTGACATTTAGCTAAGCACTCATATTTCATCAACTCCTTTTTCCCTGGCTGTAAGCTGAAATTTTGTGACTATTGACATCAGCTAAAACTGTGTTAATAAAGCAAATATTCAGAAGAGCTGGCAGGTTCTGGTGAAGGAAGTCATGGTAGATATTTATTGTCAAGTAACAGAGACCCCCTTCCAAAACAAAGTGCTAAATTTACCTTGGCTAAAACACCACTGGTCTTTCGCACTCCAACCTTCCAAACCAGTGAAGTACATTAACAGGCTTGAATAGAAAGATTAAAAGCCCATTTCAACAGAAGTTTGGTTTTAGTTTGCTTTTGGTAGTAACCCTAAAAGTGGTAAAGGTATTTATTGAGCACTGAGCTCTTGCGAGTATACAAAAGAACCAAACATTCAATCCCTGCCCACAAGGATCTTAAAATCTAATGGAGAAACAGACATACAAAAGAATTTGCCAATAGTGGGAGCCGTAGGAAGAACAAGGAGTGGATAGGCATTATGGAAAAAGGAAATAGAATAGATCAAAACAAATAATTGATTGTAAAATATAAACGTAATTATTGAAGATGCACATTAAGGCATAAATTCTAAGGGTGGCTTTTGGGAATGATACAACTGGGAGTGTGGGGGAATAATCACTGAAGATTTCCTGAAGGGGATGGGATTTTTAGGAGGGTTTTAAAGATGAGGAGGTCTGACAGATAGGAAAGGGAGCTGAAGGAGGCCCAGGTTGGAAGTACAAAGCAAGAAAGAGCTGTCCTTATAAGAGGCATATTTTTGTTCAGTAGAATGTGAAAGATAAGACTTTGAAAATTAAATATTTGTGTATGTACATGTAAAACATAACTCAGAATCTTTCATTATTGGTACATATTTACTTTTCTCTTTGATCACGTAATTATGTATACTGTCCTTTTTAATCATCGGCTGCATTCTGAAGTATTACTGGGTTGAGATGATTAGGTGATAAGAGAGAAAAAAGAAGGATCTAGCCTGAATTGCTGAAACGTCCTTATTCTTTTAATGATCAATAATATTTATATCTTATAAGTGCCTACTCTGTGCTACGCACTGGAGTTGATGCAAGATAATCAGATTAGATTCAACCCCTGACCTACCTGGGTCTCCCAGTCTTCGAGGAAGGGAGGACAGGTATCTTATCTCCCTTTTACAGAGGTGGAAACTGAGGCACAGAAAAGCTACTTGACTTGCCCAAAGTCTCAGCAGAGGCAAGTGGTGGAATAGGGCTAGAACCCAGTTTTTGTTCTGTTTTCACGGTATTTGTTAAGTGCTTACTATGTGTTAGGCGCTGTACTGAGCCCTGGGGTAGACACAAAATAATCAGGTTGGACATTGTCCGTGTCTCACATGAGACTCTCAGTCTTAATCCCCATTTTACAGATGAGGCTAACTGCAGCACAGAGAAGTTAAGTGACTTGCCTGAGATCACAGAGCAGACAAGTGGTGTAGTCAAGAATTAGAACCCAGGACTTTCTGACGCCCAGGCCACGTTGCTTCTCCTGATTCTTCTAGGCTGTGAGCCCGCTGTTGGGTAGGGACCGTCTCTATATGTTGCCAACTTCCCAAGCGCTTAGTACAGTGCTCTGCACACAGTAAGCGCTCAATAAATACAATTGAATGAATGAATGGCTCCCAGTCCTGTGCTCTTTACACTAGGCCATGATTCCTCTAACACTTGCAAACTCCTTCCCTACCTTGTTCTATCAATTAAATCCCTAATACTATTTATTTGGGGCTAACTCTGTGCAGAGGACTCTACTAAGGGCTAGGGAATACTACAATGGAATAAGTAGATATGAACCACCCCACAGCACTAATATTCAGAGAAGCAGCGTAGCTTAGTGGAAAGAGCATGGGCTTGGGAATCAGAGGATGTGGGTTCTAATCCTGACTCCGCCACTTGTCTGCTGTGTGACCTTGGGCAAGCCACTTAACTTCTCTGTGCTTCAGTAACCTCATCTGTAAAATGGGGATTAACAGTAACAATAATAGTAGTAATAATAATAACAATAATGGTATTTGTTAAGCTGTTCTAAGCGCTGGGCACGGGATTAAAACTGTGAACCCTATGTGGGACAACCTGATTACCTTGTATCTACCCCAGCTCTTAGAACGGTGCTTGGCACATAGTAAACACTTAAATACCATAATTATTATCATTGTACATATCTATAAATTGTATATTATAAATTATTCATTTATATTACTGCCCAACTCCCCCTCTAGACTGTAAATTCATTGTGGGCAGGGAATATGACTACCAACTCTGTTGTCTAGTACAGTGTTCTGCATACAGTAAGCACTCACTAAGTGCCACTGATGATGGTGATGAGTAAAAGATATGTACCTGTGGGGCACAGCAGGTGTGAGTACCCAAATGCTTAGGCTACACAAAGAGGTACTGAAGTCGCACTGGGGAAGGGGAGATATAAGGTGAGGAAATGAGAGATTTAATCAGGGAAGGTCTCATGTATGAAATGTGATTTCAGAAAGGCTTTGAAGATGGGGAGAGCAAGATGTAAAGGGAGAGGAAAGGTCCAGGCAGAAGGGAGGGCAAGGACAAGGGCATGGGCATGGAGTCCACAATAGGAAAAAATGAGTGAGGCACAGTGAGTAGGCTGATTTGAAGGAATGAAACATCCAAGCTGGGGTGTAGTGGGAGAGGAGAGGGGTGACAGTGAGCTGGCAGAGCCTTAAAGCTGATGTTCAGGAGTTTCTGCCTAATAGGGTGAGATGGGGAGATGAGTGCAGAACAATCCTTCAGAAGAATGATCTGGGCAACAAAGGGAAGAAGAGACTGAGAGGGGAGAGACTGATGCAGTAGTCAAGTCAGGATTTGAGAAGTGCCTGGACCGCATGGTGCAATTTGACTTAAGGGATTAGTTTCCCTGCTGGTCTCTCAACCTCAATCAATCAAGTGCTTAAAGGGTACAGATCTGAGCGGATAGGTGATACAGACAGAAGAGGGAGTAAGGGAAATGACGGCTTAGTTGGGTAAGGCCTCTTGGAAGAGATGTGATGCTTGGTTGGGGGGGGGGGGGGAGAAGGGGTGTCACATAACTAGTTACTAGTCTATAAACCCACTCCCCGTAAGGCTAAACAAGCTTTCACAATAACTAGTCTTTATTAACCCACTCTAATGCTAAACTATAGTGTTTTATAAGGAAAAGGCTCTTCTGCTTGTCCCTCTAGAGTGCTCAAATTTTCAAGACTGCCATCCCAAAAAAGGAATGGGCAAGGCACCTTCGCTCAGCATTGGAATGCAGCCTCTTCTAGGACGGCAATACAGGAGCTGCTTTTGAACCGTGCTAGGAGAGGAGGCCTATCCAATTAAAGCACAGCAGGGATGGGAGAAGCAGAATGCCATTATCAGAGCTGGAATTGGACTTCCTGGAGGGGTGCAAACAAGCCATAACAGTGGGATCTTTCTTGGCCATAAATATCCAGTCTCACTTTGCTGTTCTTTAAGCAAAGCTCCCCCACGAGCCTGTTCAAATGGCCACTGGTCAGTGCGACTGTTGCCAACATTATTTCCTACACTTCAATGTTTTACCGTTCATTGTCCAGAAAGGCCCCATTCCAACTGGGCTTCTAACCTCAAGAAGCTACAAGGCTTGAAGCCAAGGGTAAGGTGGTAGCCGCACCCCAGAACCTTGGAAATTCTCCAACAGTTATTTCGACTGGAGAGAAAGGGAAGCACATGGAGCTGTCCTATTTGATAAACTTAGTCTGCCCCATCTGCTTCCTTTTTTACTGCCTTACCTTCAACTTCTGACACCTGCTAGACTCCCATTTTTCTTAACAAAACAAAAAATCCTTAAGCAAATTTCCACCAGGAGGACATTAAACGCCTGCAGAGTCCAGAGTTGAAATTAATCATATATTCCACTAATACCTAGGGCCCAGCAACTAATGGCTTTCTTAATGGGCCCTACTGTTCTTTTAATATAGCTCTGGCTATGAGAAGAGTCAGCTGGCGCCGCTACAACCGAAGGAGGAAGCCAGTGGCAGGAAAAGTGACATGGACATGAGCTCAGATGCAGAAGAGGTAAAGCAAAAACAAAAAAGTCACAGCTGTAACCAGTCTGATAAGAAAAAGAACAGTGCCACCTTAACATCTAGGTTCCCCAGTGGGCCAGCTCTGCTCTGTCCTTTCTAAATCTCCTTCATAAACTCCTGGCTCTCCATCAGTTCATCAGACAGAAAAAAATACATAAAATGCACTTTGTTTTTTACATATCAATCTTGATGAGAAAATATGGGATACGGCTGGATAACTGCAGACAATCAAACTTTCTGGTTGTTCGGAAAGGTCAAATAACCGATAATCAAAAAGTGCTATATGTTAGATGATGTGGGGAGAAAGGTTTAGGGAGACCAAAGCAAACTTGGTCTACACTTTACCTCCTTAGCCAAAAGAAAACAATTTGCATAAAATTTTGCTCTGGCATGAATTAAAGGACATACTCTAAAAACTGAAGCACATAAAAATCACAGAAAACCAGTCCTGGTGACAAGATAAAAATAGCAGGCATTTTCTCAGTCTTGGGTCATACAGGAACTATTGCTTCATAAGGAAAACTAATCTCCATACGAGTTTAAGATTTTTCCTTTCTTCAAACTTATAAGCTATTTCTCAGTTTTATAAAGAACACAAGTAGTGAAGATTGGCATCAGAAGTCCACCTAAGCAAACTGCGAATGCAAAACCGAGTCAAAAGTGTGTGCCAGTAGTCATCACCCATTTGGGACCGAAACCAGCTTACGTCTGGTTTCACACATCTTTTTTTTTTGATTGTCAACACCTGATCTGTATAGGGTGGGAAGCAACTGTGAGTAAACAGCAGCTTTCTAGCTGAGGTGGTAAAATGTGCTTTCCAATGGTAGCATGCAAAACAACCAAAAAGCCAAGCGTGCAGAAAATAAATAAATAATGGTTCCAGATGTTTCCACCCATCCGATTTTAGAAAGCTCCTTCAAATAAAAAAAAAAAAAGGGCAGCCAGCCACCTTCCATCAGCACCCGCCAGCAAGGGGGAAAATATAGAAGGCTTACATTTGTAAAACATTGGCAAACAGCACACGGCACTTGGGAGGATGCCCAAGGTAATATAGCAGAAGGCAGCCTGGCTGGGGCTCGGAAATGGGACACCACATGGAAGGTGTTGGGGCAATCCTGGGGTTGGCATGAATCCCACAACATTGGTTTGTGGATGCCTCTTTTCTCAGGGGATGGGCTCAAACCCTATTCTGGCGAAAGCCCTGGTGTACCGGAGAAACCAGCTTGGTCTAGCGGATAAATCAGGGGCCTGGGAGTGAGAAGGATCTGGATTCTAATCCCGGCTCCGCCACTTGTCTGCTGTGTGACCTTGGGAAAGTCACTCACTTCTCTGCGCCTCAATTCCCTCACCAGTAAAATGCAGAGTAAGACTGTGAGCCCTATGCGGGGCAGGGACTACGTCCAACCCGATTAGCTTGCATCTACCCCAGCGCTTAGAAGACTGCCTGGCACACAGAAGTGCTTGACAAGTATTACAATTATTATTATTGTTATTATTATTACTGCTACTACTCCCTGGTGAATTGACACAGTCACCAGAGATGATGACTTGTATAATATGTTTGTACATATTTATTACTCTATTTATTTTACTTGTACATATCTATTCTATTTATTTTATTTTGTTAGTATGTTTGGTTTTGTTCTCTGTCTCCCCCTTTTAGACTGTGAGCCCACTGTTGGGTAGGGACTGTCTCTATATGTTGCCAACTTGTACTTCCCAAGCGCTTAGTCCAGTGTTCTGCACACAGTAAGCGCTCAATAAATACGATTGATTGATCGATTGACTTACCTACCATCAGCACATTAAATTCTGGTTCTAGTCCATTTTCTCTCTCTCCTTTTTCTTTTTTAAATGGTATTTGTTAACAATAATAATGACGGCATTTGTTAAGCACTTGCTATGTGCAAAGCACTGTTCTAAGCTCTGGGGGGATACAAGGTGATCAGGTTGTCCCATCTGGGGCTCACAGTCTTAATCCCCATTTTACAAATGAGGTAACTGAGGCACGGACAAGTTAAGTGACTTGCCCAAACTCACACAGCTGACAATTGGCAGAGCCGGGATTTGAACCCACGACCTCTGACTCCAAAGCCCATGCTCTTTCCACTGAGCCATGCTGCTTCCCTTAAGTGTTTACTATCTGCCAGCTAATCAGAATGGACACGGCCTGGGTCCCACATGGGGCTCACAGTCTTCATCCCCATTTTACAGATAAGGTAGCTGAAGCCCAAGCAAATTAGGTGACTTGCCCAAGGTCACACAGCAGGCAAGTGGCGGAGCTGGATTAGAACCCAGGTCTTTTTGCCTCTCAGGCACCATACTCTATCCATTAAGCCACACTGCTTCTCTTCTTAAGGTTATCTAAGCAGATTGGTTTATTAGCACAGAACATCAACTTGAAAAACCAAAGAGAAAAGCTAAAGAAGTAAAGAAGAAAAAAAAGTCCTAAATATTCACACACAAAACAATCCCTCGCAAAATGAGCATTACTTCCAGCCATTAAATACATTTGGGCTCAAAAGTGAACATTTTTACAGCAGTCCCTTAAACTCAAGTGATGCTGACATGACAATTGTGCCTACTGAGAGCAACCTACTGAGTCTGGTTTCAAACAAAAACTTCTCATCAGCTTTAAGGCCCTCAATTAGCTCTCCCCCTTCTACCTAACCTGGCTGCTCTCCCACTGCAACTCAGCCCACACACTTCACTCCAACACCAACCTACTTGCTGACCCTTGATCTGGTCTCTCTTGCCATCTACACCTTGCTCTCACCTGAAACTCCTTTTCCTTTCATCATCATCAATCGTATTTATTGAGTGCTTACTGTGTGCAGAGCACTGTACTAAGTGCTTGGGAAGTACAAATTGGCAACATATAGAGACAGTCCCTACCCAACAGTGGGCTCACAGTATAAAAGGGGCTCACAGTCTAAAAGTCTGACAGATCACCACTCACCCAAGTTCTAAAGCCCTATTAAAATCATATCTAATAATGATGGCATTTATTAAGCACTTACTATGTGCAGGCAAAAACTCCTCACTCTCGGCTTCAGGGCTCTCCATCCCCTCGCCCCCTCCTACCTCACCTCCCTTCTCTCCTTCTACAGCCCAGCCCGCACCCTCCGCTCCCCTGCCGCTAACCTCCTCGCTAGGCCTCATTCTCGCCTGTCCCACCATCGACCCCCAGCCCACATCCTCCCTCTGGCCTGGAATGCCCTCCCTCCACACATCCACCAAGCTAGCTCTCTTCCTCCCTTCAAAGCCCTACTGAGAACTCACCTCCTCCAGGAGGCCTTCCCAGACTAAGCCCCCTCTTTCCTCTCCCCCTCCCCGTCCCCCCCGCCATACCTCCCTTCCCCTCCCCACAGCACCTGTATATATGCTTGTACAGATTTATTACTCTATTTATTTTACTTGTACGTATTTACTATTCTATTTATTTTATTTTGTTAATATGTTTTGTTTTGTTGTCTGTCTCCCCCTTCTAGACTGTGGGCCCGTTGTTGGGTAGGGACCGTCTCTAGATATTGCCAACCTGTACTTCCCAACCGCTTAGTACAGTGCTCTGCACACAGTAAGCGCTCAATAAATATGATTGAATGAATGAATGAATGAAAGCACTGTTCTAAGCGCTGGTGAGGTTACAAGGTAATCAGGTTGTCCCACGGCGGGGCTCACAGTCTTAATCCCCATTTTACAGATGAGGTAACTGAGGCACAGAGAAGTTAAGTGACTTCATCAATCATCAATCGTATTTATTGAGCGCTTACTGTGTGCAGAGCACTGTACTAAGCACTTGGGAAGTACAAATTGGCAACATATAGAGACAGTCCCTGCCCAACAGTGGGCTCACAGTCTTGCCCAAAGTCACACAGCTGACAATTGGCCGAGTTGGGATTTGAACCCAAGACCTCTGACTCCTGTGCTCTTTCCACTAAGCCACACTGCTTCTCTTCCCTTTCCTCCCAGGAAGCATTTCCTGACTAACTTCACCCACCCTCTACCCTTTTTTCCTTCCCTTCTGGGTCCCCTATTCAGTTGACTCTGTATCTACCCGTGCTTAGAATAGTGTTTGATAAATAGTAAGCACTTAAATACCATAATGATAATAATACCAATCAATCAATGGTATTTATTGAGTGCCTACTGAATGCTGTTCTAAGCACTGTTCTAAGACCATGGGAAAGTACAGTACAACAGTGTTGGGAGACACATTTCCTGCCCTTAAAGAGTTTACAGTCTAGGGGGCAAGACAGACAAAATAAATTACAGATATGTACATAAATACATATTCTGATGACTTGACACCTGTCCGTATTTTTTGTTGTCTGTCTCCCCAACTCCCCCTTCTAGACTGTGAGCCCGTTGCTGGGTAGGGACCGTCACTATATGCTGCCAACTTGTACTTCCCAAGCGCTTAGTACAGTGCTCTGCACACAGTAAGTGCTCAGTAAATACGATTGAATGAATGAATAAGTGCTAGGGGAGGGTGGGGAGAATAACAATTGCTTAAAGGGTACACAGGTCACACAGAAGGGAGGAAGAGTAGGGGGAGATGAGGGTCTAGTTGGGGAAGATCTCTTGGAGATGTGATTTTAATAAGGCTTGGAAGGTGAGATGTCAGAAAAGAAGAGGAAGTTCCACCACTTTGATAGTCAGTACTTACGTATACATCACTTATACATAGTTGCCTCCTCTGTCTGTATTTTAATGTGCGTCTACTCCACTAGACTGTACTCTCCTCAAGGGAAGGGACAGTGTCTACCAACTCTACTATATTGTACTCTCCCAAATGATTAGGAGAGTGCTCTGCCCAGAGTAGATACCCAGCGTGGCTTAGTGGAAAGAGCACAGGCTTTGGAGTCAAGGGTCATGGGTTCAAATCCCGGCTCTGCCAACTGTCAGCTGTGTGACTTTGGACAAGTCACTTAACTTCTCTGGGCCTCAGTTACCTCATCTGTAAAATGGGGATGAAGACGTCATCCCCCGGGCTTGGAATGCCCTCCCTCTGCCCATCTGCCAGGCTAGCTCTCTTCCTCCGTTCAAGGCCCTACTGAGAGCTCACCTACTCCAGGAGGCCTTCCCAGACTGAGCCCCTTCCTTCCTCTCCCCCTCGTCCCCCTCTCCATCCCCCCCATCTTACCTCCTTCCCTTCCCCACAGCACCTGTATATAGGTATATATGTTTGTACATATTTGTTACTCTATTTATTTATTTTACTTGTACATATCTATTCTATTTATTTTATTTTGTTAGTATGTTTGGCTTTGTTCTCTGTCTCCCCCTTTTAGACTGCGAGCCCACTGTTGGGTAGGGACTGTCTCTATATGTTGCCAACTTGTACTTCCCAAGCGCTTAGTACAATGCTCTGCACACAGTAAGCGCTCAATAAATACGATTGATGATGATGATGAGCCCCCCGTGGGACAACCTGATCGCCTTGTAACCTCCCCGGCGCTTAGAACAGTGCTTTGCACCTAGTAAGCGCTTAACAAATACCATCATTATTATTATTACCATTAATAAAAACTATTGATTGATTGATAGTGAGCCTCAACCCTGATATCTGAGAGAAAACATGCTAGAAGAGGAGTCGCACATGCTGAAGTCCAGCAGCGGGGCATGTAAAGACATGTACTCTTCAGAACAGTTAGTGTTCAAAGTTAAAAACTTGAAGAATTGGCAGGCACAGTGAGATTTGATGAGTCTCAAAATATGGGTCCTCTTCCCCAACCACCTGAGTCCCTAGTCTGGATCCTCTCTCCCACTCCACTGGTTCTGGAGTATTCAAGTGTTTATTGTAAAAAAGAGTCTAAATGAACCCAGCTAGCCTCCTAGGGAACCTACAACTATATTCCTTGCTGGACTGGAGTTGAGGGCCATCTCCGTGGTGAAGCTTTTTTCAGAGACACATAGCAATTACAATCAAATGGGCGGAATTGAGAAATGCTTTTTATTAATTAGGTGATAGAGACCTAGTGGGCAGCCTGTGCTGGTCAACAAACCCTGTCAAGAAGTGACATGGACTGAGCTCCCTGATCAGCTGAAGTATCAGAGACGTTCAAGAGGATCCACCGTGCCCAAAAGCAAAAAGAAGAGCCGTTTCTCGTACAGCAGGTTGGTGGGAGAAACTCGCCGGTTTGCTTTGCCGTGGCACATGCTACAGTCCCCGTCGTTTGGTTTTTAAGAAAGTCTGAACTGCAAGCTGGAGAATCTTAATGATGTGGTTTCAAATATTGCCAGGAAACAGATTCTCTCTCCTTTCTGCAGGCAGCAGAAGATACCAGTCTCGGCAAAGAGAACGAGTGACAGACACGGGTTCAAATACTCACAGCCCAAAACCAAAGCATCTTTGCACAAGGGATCTTTCTTTGGGGTGTTTGGGATCATATTGCTTCTAGACTGTAGGATCCTTTTTTTTGGTATTTATTAAGCATCTACTATACGCCAGGCACCTTACTTAGGATGGGGGTAGCAACAGGCTAATCAAGTGGGACACAGCCCATGTCCCACATGGGGCTCACAGTCTCAATCCCCATTTTACAGGTAAGGTAACTGAGGCACAGTGAAGTGACTTGCCCAAGGTCACATAGCAGGCAAGTAGCAGAGCCTGGGGCTCCTTGTAGGCAGCGACTGTGTCTACCCACTCTATTGTATTGTACTCTCCCAAGTGCTTAGCACAGTGTTCTGCACATAGTAAGCACTCAATACATACCACTGATTGATTTCAGTCACATTTGAAACAATAGGGAAACTTCACTGCTGGTGGAGTCCCCTTCAAATATAAAAAAAAACTATATTATAATAATAATGATGGTATTTGTTAAGCGCTTACTATGTGCAAAGCACTGTTCTAAGCACTGGGGTAGACACAAGGTAATCAGGTTGTCCTACATGGGGCTCCCAGTCTTAATCCCCAATTTACAGATGAGGTAACTGAGGCACAGGGAAGTTAAGTGATTTGCCCAAAGTCACACAGCTGATCAAAGGTGGAGCAGGAATTAGAACCCATGACCTTTGACTCCCAAGCCCGTGCGCTTTCCACTAAGCCACGCTGCTTCTCCATATAAGTATATATCATGCACATACATTCAATAGCAACAAGAAATATTTACATATTTGTACATATTTACTATTCTATTTATTTTGTTAATGATGTGCATTTAGCTTTGATTCTATTTGTTCTGATGACTTGACACCTGTCCACATGTTTTGTTTTGTGTCTCCTCCTTCTAGACTGTGAGCCCGTTGTTGGGTAGGGACCGTCTCTATATGTTGCCAACTTGTACTTCCCAAGTGCTTAGTACAGTGCTCTGCACACAGTAAGTGCTCAATAAATACGACTGAATGAATGAATGAAATGTTATCATTCTGGATGTTACAAAACGGATTCAGTCCGTTCTTCCTTAAAGTGAACTTTTACTATGTGTTTTGGACAGAACGCTACTTAGGAATGAGGGATTGTTCTTTTGACGATACGCATTTATCTCAATAGAAAACGATGCTTGCAACTGACTAAGCTCTCTGGAGGACACGGAGATCTTCTAGCTATTTCACTCTCTCATGTGCTTAGTACAATTCTCTGCACATAGTAGGCAGTAATAATAGTGATAGTATGACTGAACAAATGATTAAGTGCTTACTGTGTGCAGAGCACAGTTCTTAATTCTTCTTTCCCAGCGCTAAGAATACACAGGTGGGAATTAAATATGGTCCCTGTTCCTCAGAGGGCTCAAAATCTAAAGGTGCTCAATAAATACTGTCGACTGATATGTTGCAAAAAACAATAATAGAGATAATAATAGTGGTACTATGAACTACGTGCTAAGTATTGGGGCAATCTATGTGCTAATCTATTACTCTATTTTACTTGTACATATCTATTCTATTTATTTTGTTAATATGTTTTGCTTTGTTCTCTGTCTCCCCCTTCTAGACTGTAAGCCCACTGTTGGGTAGGGACCATCTCTATATGTTGCCAACTTGTACTTCCCAAGCGCTTAGAACAGTGCTCTGCACACAGTATGCTCTGAATAAATACGATTGATTTGATTGATGGATCAAGAATTTTAAAATGGCACATGTACCATAATGTGGTTAATGACTGCACACACAGGCACAGCAAAATTTTGAGGCCTACTATGCTAGATGCTCATCATTAAAATTGATTTTTTTTTAAAGGGAGACACCTTATGGGATGTATTTATTACTTCATATTTTTATCTCTTCAATTATGACCAACGGGGATGGTGCACATGGCCTCTGAGGGAGAGACATCCTTCATCTTCTCATATTAGAAAGCAGCGTTATATGCAAATGTGACTTTTTCCAGATTACATCACTTTGAACAGACTCTTCATCTGGGATCCTATCATCCCAACAACATATTCAAGACTCCAGAATCCCCGCTAGATACCCCATAAGTATCTGCCTGGAGAGTCTCCTAGAATTGTTATCAAACAACTTAATGCTCAATTTTAATACACCAGACTTAAAGGCAAGAATGCAGCAGATCCAATTTGCCCCATTAAATATGTTCTTTTCAGGCAGTATCACGTTTCACCTGAGAATGCAAACATTTAAATGATTAACTGTCTTGAGATTTCCAGGCATTTTTGTGGAAGCAGCTTAGCATAATCATTCCAAGACTAAATTTGCATGGTTCCTGATTACTTAATTTCCTGAACTGTTTGTCTCTGCCACCGGGAAGATAAAGATGGTAAAACTCCCCTTTCATTGATTTCCTGACACTCTAAGGATAAAGCACGGTCCTGTAATAAGAAAGAATGAAGCGCCCTAGACAATGATGTTTAAAATCATTGGTATTCTCTTATTCCCCTGATTAGAATTAACGTTACTAAGAATATATCATTTTCCTCTGATGCCCCTTTAGAGACAAAAAAGTAATTCCCAGCAGTGGGGGACGGGAAAGGGATACTACATATAATTTCTCAAGGACACTGGTCAATTGAACCAGTCATTAAACTCATCATTAACCACTCATTAAAACCAGTTCAAAGCACGCAAATTAAATGGATGGAGAATGAAACCAAGAAATTAAGCACTGAAGGAAGAGGGGGAGGAGGCGGCCCCTCCAAATGAAAACAGCCACATTTTTAAGATAAGCTTCTCCGGCTCTGCCTTCAACGTTCTGGGAAGTCAGTTTTCTCACCAAACAATGCTCTAATTCTGAAAATACTTTCTGTTGTTTCTAAATCACCTTCCTTGCACAGCTCCATTGCCGACAATCATGTTGACTAGCACAACACTGGTTAAGTGGATTTATGAGCTGGAGGATGATAAGCTCTGACAATTTGGTACTCCGTATTTATCAAACATGGAGAGGCAAAGATTCTCACTGGGGATGAAGTCTCCCCATGCAAAGAAACTTATCTTCATTAGAAAGAGAATAGGAATTCAATGCCACTTCCTCTAGTCACAACAACCTATGGCTCTTGGCACTTAGCACCAAACTTGTCTCTTCTGTGTTTTATTTTTATCTTTCCTCATGTGTCTCTCTCCAAATTCCTCTATGCCCGATTCTTTTACTGTGATCCCCTCGGGGCCAAGGCCCAGGTCTATTCTCACTTGGCATCCTTTCTTCCGGGGCTTAGTACAAGGCACTCAATAAAAAATGTTACAGCTATGACATACTATTTTTGTCTTTATCCCATTTCACCTGCAGTTACTGCTATCGGGAAGGTCAACTTTGCCCTTTAGGCTGACTTTCAATAATTCTGAGAGTGACAATCTGAGCTAGGAATTTATGAGACTGTCTGGAAAGCCTTATAAAACTCATGATACTCAATTACTTAAGCAGCGGTATAATAGTTCAGAATAATGACATACTGGGATGCAAGAAGACAAACTGTTTGCGGCATTGAACATACACAGCATTTGTTGTATTCTCCCAAAAGTGCTCTTTACATAGTAAGAGCTCAGTGAATACCACTGATTGATTTAGGGACAGTTAAATACTCTGCATCTGGAGCAGAGTAAAACAAGGGCTGATGCTGACATTTAGCAAAACGTTTCAGAAAGGCACACAGAAACATTTCGCTAAATTTCAACCTCGGCCCTTGTATCACCTGAAATTATTCATCATCCTAAAACTACGCCACTTCCTTGTTTCGTGGAAGGCAAAGCTGATTTTTATAAAGGCAGGGAGGAAAAAGGAGCAAGTCAAATCAAGAACTCTCCTCCACTCCCTTCTGTCTCAACCTTTCTTCTGTGCTTCAGTAAGCTTTCTGGAGTGAAATAAAAGAGCATCCCAAAGACTTTTAATGGTTCCACATTCTCAGTATTCAACGGTTTATGTATCTGATTCAGCTAAAGCTATGGACACTTCCCAAGATGATGGAGAGCACTGCTTTCCCCTTTCCTTTTTCTCTATACCAACAGGTTGTACCACTCCATCACTCCCCACTCCTCTGCGTGAGAAGATTCCTGGAGAGCCCAAGGAGAAAAAAGCAGCTAACCCTGATCTTCTCACTCAGAGCTGAAATTTCAAAAAATTAGATTCAGAAAAGCATGAGTTGCTACAGTAAATGAAATGCAGTCACTCTCCCAGTTGGGTCAGAATTTCAGATGCTGCGTTAATAGCGGACATGTGTAGATCACCCAAGATGGGCACGTGGTTTTAAACATCCCCACAGTTAAGAGGTTCTGCCCAGCTCAGTGCCCTCTGGATTGTAGAAAGCCACAAAGGATATGTCCCGAAAATGTCTCCTAATCTTGCTTCCCATTTAGTAACCCCCTCCTACCCCCAGGACGGGCACCGAAAGGTTTGGGTTTTTTAAATTATTTGAAAAGCAACAACATCCTCTCCGTTAGATGGAAATGAGCAGGTCAGCCGCACAAGAGATGCTGCGATGGCAAGGGGGCTGGTGTCTTTTAAGTTAAATTTGTCTACACAGTGACAGGACGGTCTCCAAATCCGGGGCTGGCGACTTCAGTTCTTGAAGGAGTCGTCCAGGCAACTAATATCCCCTGTGGAGCCCACCAAAGTACTCGGTTTACCATCACCTCCTCCTTGGAGGTGGTGCAGGGACAGGACCCCACAGGGTGATCCTGAAAAGGAAGCAGCTGCAAGTGGCTCAGGGGATGAATGAGAACAGAGGGAAATGTGAGCTGGGGGCAGGTGAATCCTAAATGGATGGAGAGGGAATGGAGAGGAATCCTAAAGGGATGGAGAGGGAAGTGACTCACAATTCCCCTTCGGAGGGTGTAGAAGGGGGGCGGTTTAGGGATGGGACGTCCACAGAGTTGCTGGGGGAATAAAGGATGCTGAAGCCCAGGAAGAAGAGAGTGGAGGGGACGGTGGAATACTAGACCTGAGTTCATGTGGGAACAACAATAATACTGATGGCATTTGTTAAGCGCTTACTATACGCCAAGCACTGTGATAAATACAAGGTAACCAGGTTGTCCCACGTGAGGCTCACAGTCTTCATCCTCATTTTACGGATGAGGTCTCTGAGGCCCAGAGAAGTGAAGCGGCTTACCCAAAGTCTCACAGCTGACAGGTGGCAGAGCCGGGATTAGAACCCATGACCTCGGAGTCCCAAGCTCTTTCCACCACGCCACGCTGTTTCTCTGAAGGTGGGGAGGAGCAGAGAGGAGGAGGGGAGGGGTGGGGGGTACGATGGAAGGACCAAGAAGAGGCTCAGGGAATGCACGGAGGAGAAAGCAATCCTTACGGGGGGGGCGGGGGGGGGGAAGCTGCTTAGTATCAATCAATCATATTTATTGAGCGCTTACTGTGTGCAGAGCACTGTACTAAGCACTTGGGAAGTACAAGTTGGAAGTACAAGTTAGTACAGTGCTTTGCACACAGTAAGCGCTCAGTAACTTCCCAAGCGCTTAATACAGTGCTCTACACACAGCTGTGCGACTTGTCAGCTGTGTGACTTCGGGTAAGTCACTTCACTGGCCCTCAGTTCCCTCATCCGTAAAATGGGGATGAAGTCTGTGAGCCCCAAGTGGGACAACCTGATCACCTTGTATCCCCCCCAGAGCTTAGAACAGTTCTTCGCACACAGTAAGCGCTTAACAAATACCATCATTATTATAGCACTGAGTCCAGTGCTCTGCACATATTAAGCGCTCAATAAATATGATTGAATGAATGAATTACTGTTATAAGCGCTCAATAAATATGACTGAATAAATACGATTGACTGAAACTAGCTGGGGTGCCCCGCGGGAAAGGGCCGAGACAACTAAGTCGTGCAAGGCTCGGGTGAGGAGAGGGGCAGGGATCGGGGGGATAATAATAATAATAATAATGGTGGCATCTGTTAAGCGCTTACCATGTGCGAAACACTGTTCTAAGCGCTGGAAGGGGTACAAGGTGATCAGGTTGTCCCACGTGGGGCTCACAATCTTCATCCTCATTTTCCAGGTAAGGTCACTAAGGCTCAGAGAAGTGACATGCCCAAGGTCACACAGCAGACATGATAATAATAATAATGATGATGGCACTTATTCATTCATTCATTCAATCGTATTTATTGAGCACTTACTGTGTGCAGAGCACTGTACTAAGCGCTTGGGAAGTACAAGCTGGCAACATATAGAGACGGTCCCTACCCAACAGTGGGCTCACAGTCTAGAACCTGATCACCTTGTAACCTTCCCGGCGCTTAGAACAGTGCTTTGCACATAGTAAGCGCTTAATAAATACCATCATTAGTAGTAGTAGTAAGCGCTCACTCAATACGATTGAATGAATGAGTGAATACCCATCTATAGAGAAGCAGCGTGGCTCAGTGGAAAGAGCCCGGGCTTTGGAGTCAGAGGCCATGGGTTCGAATCCCAGCTCCGCCACATGTCTGCAGTGTGACATGTGGGCAAGTCACTTAACTTCTCTGAGCCTCAATCAATCAATCGTATTTACTGAGTGTTTACTGTGTGCACAGCACTGTACTAAGCGCTTGGGAAGTCCAAGTTTGCAACATCTAGAGCCAGTCCCTACCCAACAGCGGGCTCACAGTCTAGAAGGGGGAGCCAGAGAACAGAACCAATTAACAAAATAAAATAAATAGAATAGATATGTACAAGTAAAATAAATAGTTACCATATCTGTAAAATGGAGATCAATCAATCAGATTTATTGAGCGCTTACTGTGCGCAGAGCACTGTACTAAGCGCTTGGGAAGTACAAGTTGGCAACATATAGAGACAGTCCCTACCCAACAGTGGGCTCACAGTCTAGAAGGGGGAGACAGAGAACAAAACATATTAACGAAATAAGAGTAGATATGTACAAGTAAAATAAGTAAATAGTTACCTTATCTGTAAAATACAAAAACGTGGGACAACTTGATCACCTTGTATCCCCCGCGGCACTTAGAACCAGTCAATCAATCAATCGTATTTATTGAGCGCTTACTGTGTGCAGAGCACTGTAGTAAACGCTTGGGAAGTACAAGTTGGCAACATCTAGAGACGGTCCCTACCCAACGGCGGGCTCACAGTCTAGAAGGGGGAGCCAGAGAACAATCAATCAATCAATCAATCGTATTTATTGAGCGCTTACTATGTGCAGAGCACCGTACTAAGCGCTTGGGAAGTACAAACTGGCAACATATAGAGACAGTCCCTACCCAACAGTGGGCTCACAGTCTAGTAACAAAATAAAATAAACAGAATAGATATGTACAAGTAAAATAAATAAATGAATAGCTACCTTATCTGTAAAATGGGGATGAGGACTGTGAGCCCCAACGTGGGACAACTTGATCACCCCCGCGGCGCTTGGAACAGTGCTCCGCATGTAGTAAGCGCTTGATAATAATAATAATAATAATAATGGCATTTATTAAGCGCTTACTACGTGTAAAGCACTGTTCTATGCGCCGGCGAGGTTACCAAGTGATCAGGTTGTCCCACGGGGGGCTCACAGTCTTGATCCCCATTTTCCAGATGAGGGAACTGAGGCCCGGAGAAGTGAGTCTTCTAGACTGTGAGCCCACTACTGGGTCGGGACCATCTCTATACGTTGCCAACTTGAACTTCCCAAGCGCTTAGTACAGTGCTCTGCACACAGTAAGCGCTCAATAAATACGATTGACTGATTAGTACAGTGCTCTGCACGCAGTAAGCGCTCAATAAAAACGATTGATTGATTGATTAGTACAGTGCTCTGCACACAGTAGGCGCTCAATAAATACGATTGATTGATTGATGAGTACAGTGTTCTGCATGCACTAAGCGCTCAATAAATATGCTTGATTGATTGATTAGTACAGTGCTCTGCACGCAGTAAGCGCTCAATAAATACGATTGATTGATTAGTACAGTGTTCTGCACGCAGTAAGCGCTCAATAAATACGATTGATTGATTGAAGTGACTTGCCCAAAGTCACCCAGCTGACAACTGGCGGAGCCGGGCTACGAACCCATGACTTCTTGACTCCAAACTCGGGCTCTTTCCACTGAGCCGCCGTAATAATAATGCCATTATTGTTATTATTACAGGTGCTGTGGGGAGGGATGAGTACAGTGCTCTGCATGCAGTAAGCGCTCAATAAATATGATTGATTGACTGATTGATGAGTACAGTGCTCTGCACGCAGTAAGCGCTCAATAAATATGATTGATTGATTGATTGAAGTGACTTGCCCAAAGTCACCCACCTGACAACTGGCGGAGCCGGGCTACGAACCCATGACCTCTTGTGACTCCAAAGCCCGGGCTCTTTCCACTGAGCCACCGTAATAATAATGCCATTATTGTTATTATTACAGGTGCTGTGGGGAGGGATGAGTACGGTGCTCTGCGCGCAGTAAGCGCTCAATACAATTGATTGATTGATGAGTACAGTGCTCTGCACGCAGTAAGCCCTCAATAAATACGATTGACATTGATTGATTGAAGTGACTTGCCCAAAGTCACCCAGCTGACAATTGGCGGAGCCGGGCTATGAACCCATGACCTCTTGTGACTCCAAACCCGGGCTCTTTCCACTGAGCCGCCGTAATAATAATGCCATTATTATCACAGGTGTTGTGGGGAGGGATGAGTCCAGTGCTCTGCGCGCAGTAAGCGCTCAATAAATACAATTGATTGATTGATTGATTGAAGTGACTTGCCCAAAGTCACCCAGCTGACAACTGGCAGAGCCGGGCTACAAACCCATGACCTCTTGTGACTCCAAAGCCCGGGCTCTTTCCACACTGAGCCGCCGTAATAATAATGCCATTCTTATTACTGTTATTATTATTACAGGTGCTGTGGGGAGGGATAAGCACAGTGCTCTGAGCGCAGTAAGCTCTCAATAAATACGACTGATTGATTGATTAGTACAGTGCTCTGCACGCAGTAAGCGCTCAATAAATGCGATTGATTGATTGATTGACTGATTAGTACAGTGCTCTGCACGCAGTAAGCGCTCAATAAATACGATTGATATTGATTGATTGAAGCGACTCACCCAAAGTCACCCAGCTGACAACTGGCGGAGCCAGGCTACGAACCCACGACCTCTTGGGACTCCAAACCCCGGGCTCTTTCCACACTGAGCCGCCGTAATAATAATGCCATTCTTATTACTGTTATAATAATAATAATAATAATGACATTTATTAAGCGCTTACTACGTGCAAAGCCCTGTTCTAAGCGCTGGGGAGGTTACAAGTTGATCAGGCTGTCCCACGTTGGGGGCTCCCAGTCTTCATCCCCATTTGACAGATCAGGCAACTGAGGCCCAGAGCAGTGACCCGCCCCGAGTCACCCAGCTGACAACTGGCGGAGCCGGGGTTGGAACCCACGACCTCTTGGGACTCCAAACCCCGGGCTCTTTCCACACTGAGCCGCCGTAATAATAATGCCATTCTTATTACTGTTTAATAATAGTAATAATAATAATAATGACATTTATTACGCGCTTACTACGTGCAAAGCCCTGTTCTAAGCGCTGGGGAGGTTACAAGTTGATCAGGCTGTCCCACGTTGGGGGCTCCCAGTCTTCATCCCCATTTGACAGATCAGGCAACTGAGGCTCGGAGCACTGACCCGCCCCGAGTCACCCAGCTGACAACTGGCGGAGCCGGGGTTGGAACCCACGACCTCTTGGGACTCCAAACCCCGGGCTCTTTCCACACTGAGCCGCCGTAATAATAATGCCGTTCTTATTACTGTTATAATAATAATAATAATAATAATGACATTTATCAAGCGCTTACCATGTGCAAAGCCCTGTTCTAAGCGCTGGGGAGGTTACAAGTTGATCAGGCTGTCCCACGGCGGAGGCTCCCAGTCTTCATCCCCATTTGACAGATCAGGCAACTGAGGCCCGGAGCAGTGACCCTCCCAGAGTCACCCAGCTGACAACTGGCGGAGCCGGGGTTGGAACCCACGACCTCTTGGGACTCCAAACCCCGGGCTCTTTCCACACTGAGCCGCCGTAATAATAATGCCATTCTTATTACTGGTTATTAATAATAATAATAATAATAATAATAATAATAATAATAATGACATTTATCAAGCGCTTACCATGTGCAAAGCCCTGTTCTAAGCGCTGGGGAGGTTACAAGTTGATCAGGCTGTCCCACGTTGGGGGCTCCCAGTCTTCATCCCCATTTGACAGATCAGGCAACTGAGGCCCGGAGCAGTGACCCGCCCAGAGTCACCCAGCTGACAACTGGCGGAGCCGGGGTTGGAACCCACGACCTCTTGGGACTCCAAACCCCGGGCTCTTTCCACACTGAGCCGCCGTAATAATAATGCCGTTCTTATTACTGTTATAATAATAATAATAATAATGACATTTATCAAGCGCTTACCATGTGCAAAGCCCTGTTCTAAGCGCGGGGGAGGTTACAAGTTGATCAGGCTGTCCCACGTTGGGGGCTCCCAGTCTTCATCCCCATTTGACAGATCAGGCAACTGAGGCCCGGAGCAGTGACCCGCCCAGAGTCACCCAGCTGACAACTGGCGGAGCCGGGGTTGGAACCCACGACCTCTTGGGACTCCAAACCCCGGCCTCTCTCCATCATCATCATCATCAATCGCATTTATTGAGCGCTTACTCTGTGCAGAGCACTGGACTAAGCGCTTGGGAAGTCCAAATTGGCATCACATAGAGACGGTCCCTACCCACCAGCGGGCTCACAGTCTAAAAGGGGGAGACGGAGAACCAAACCAATCAATCAATCAATCAATCAATCAATCGTATTTATTGAGCGCTTACTATGTGCCGAGCACTGTACTAAGCGCTTGGGAAGTACAAATTGGCATCACATAGAGACAGTCCCTACCCGATAGTGGGCTCACAGTCTAAAAGGGGGAGACAGAGAACAGAACCAAACATACCAACAAAATAAAATAAGTAGGATAGAAATGTACAAGTAAAATAAATAAACAGAGTAATAAATAAATAAAATAAATAAATAAATAAATAAATAAAATAAACCAAACGTACCAACCAAATAAAATAAATAGGATAGATAGGGACAAGTTAAATAAATAGAGGAATAAGCCACGCCGCTTCTGTATTATTATCTATTATAGAATCTATCATTCCGGGGGCTGTGGGGAGGGACGCCCGCGGTTTCCCCGGCAACGCGCCTCACGCGCGGCGGAGGGTCCGCACGCGGGGCGGGGGGGGGGGGGGGGGGGGATGGCGGCGGTTTCCAGGGCAACGCGGCTCACCCGTGTGGCGGAGGGTCCCGCGGCGGCGGTGGCGGGCTGCCGGTCCCGGTACAGGGCCCACAGCCCCACGTTGGGCAGGAGGACGAGGGCCGCCAGCGCCAGAGCCGCCGCCCGCAGCACCCGCTTCTCCTTCCGCCTCATCGGGGCCCGACCGCCCCCCTCACGACCGTCCGCGGCGGCGGCCCCACCGCCACTGCCCCACACTTCCGCTGCTCCGCCGGGGTAGGGCGGCCGGGCGCTACCATCCCCGCCCCGCCGGGGGGGGGGGACGCCTCCCCCCCCCACCCCCCTCCCAACAGCCCTTCGTCCGCCCTCGCGGACGCCTGAAATCATCGCGATAATATCGATTTCCCTGTCCGAAGGGTGTCCCTCCTAAAGCGTCTCTAATGTAGCCCTGGGCTCTAGACGGGCCGGTGGCACGGAACTTGGCTCCCCCCGCGGCCCGTCCCCGGAATGGTCCGCTCCGCTCTGGGGCCGGCACCCCGGGACCTCGGATAAAGTCGGGGAGTTCACGGGAAAAGCAGCGAGGCGGTCCACGGGACACCCCCCCCCCCCGCACCTAATGGACTTTTCTTCCATTCATTCATCCAGCAGCCCCCCCCCCCACACACACACACCTAATGGACTTTTCTTTCTTTCTTTCATTCATTCATTCATCCATCCAGCGGCACCCCCCCCATGGACTTCTCTTTCATTCATTCATCCATCCAGCGGGCCCCCCCCCCCCACCTAATGGACTTTTCTTTCATTCATTCATCCATCCAGAGGGCCCCCCCCCCACCTAATGGACTTTTCTTTCATTCATTCATCCATCCAGCGTGGGCCCCCCCCCACCTAATGGACTTTTCTTTCATTCATTCATTCATCCATCCAGAGGGCCCCCCCCCACCTAGTGGACTTTTCTTTCATTCATTCATCCATCCAGCGTGGGCCCCCCCCCCACCTAATGGACTTTTCTTTCATTCATTCATTCATCCATCCAGAGGCCCCCCCCCCCACCTAATGGACTTTTCTTTCATTCATTCATTCATCCATCCAGCGGGGGGGGCCCCCACCTAATGGACTTTTCTTTCATTCATTCATTCATCCATCCAGCGGGCCCCCCCCCCCACCTAATGGACTTTTCTTTCATTCATTCATCCATCCAGCGTGGGGGCCCCCCCCACCCCATGGACTTTTCTTTCATTCATTCATCCATCCAGCGGGCCCCCCTACCCCATGGACTTCTCTTTCATTCATTCATCCATCCAGGGGGCCCCCCCCCACCTAATGGACTTTTCTTTCATTCATTCATCCATCCAGCGGGGGGGCCCCCCCACCTAATGGACTTTTCTTTCATTCATTCATTCATCCATCCAGCGGGGGCCCCCCCCCCACCTAATGGACTTTTCTTTCATTCATTCATTCATCCATCCAGCGGGGGGCCCCCCACCTAATGGACTTTTCTTTCATTCATTCATCCATCCAGCGGGGGGGCCCCCACCTAATGGACTTTTCTTTCATTCATTCATCCATCCAGCGTGGGGCCCCCACGTAATGGACTTTTCATTCATTCATTCATTCATCCATCCAGCGGGGGTCCCCCCCCACCTAATGGACTTTTCTTTCATTCATTCATTCATCGATCCAGCGGGCCACCCCCCCACCTAATGGACTTTTCTTTCATTCATTCATCCATCCAGCGGGCCCCCCCACCTAATGGACTTTTCTTTCATTCATCCATCCATTCACCCATCCATCCACCCATCCATCCATCCACCCATCCATTCATCCATCCATCCATCCATCCATCCATTCATCCATCCATCCATTCATCCATTCATTCATAATAATAATAATAATAATTTTGGTACTTGTTAAGCACTTACTATGTGCCAAGCACTGTTCTAAGCGCTGGGAAGGATACAAGGTGATCAGGTTGTCCCATGTGGGGTTCACAATCTTAATCCCCATTTTACAGATAAGGTCACTGAGGCACAGAGAAGTTAAGTGACTTGCTCAAAGTCACACAGCTGACGAGCGACAGAGCCGGGATGAGAACCCATGCCCTCTGACTCCCAAGCCCAGGCTCTTTCCACCGAGCCTTTACCATCCATTCATCCATCCATTCATCCATCCATTCATTCATCCACTCATCCATCCATGCATTCATTCATTCATCCATCCATCCGTTACCAACTTGTACTTAGTACAGTGCTCTGCACACAGTAAGCGCTCAATAAATACGATTGAATGAATGGATGAATGAACAAATGAATCCATTCATCCATTCTTCCATCTCTGTCTCCCCCTTCTAGACTGTGAGCCCACTGTTGGGTAGGGACCGTCTCTATATGTTGCCAACTTGTACTTCCCAAGCGCTTAGTACAGTGCTCTGCACACAGTAAGTGCTCAATAAATATGATTGATTGATTAATTACAGTTTAAATTATTGATCTAGTTATGAATCTGCACTAGCAACATCAGAGTTGTTTTAATCGGCAGTCCTTGCAAGAACACTTTAAAAAAGTGTATTTGCCATCTTAAACAAGAATGTTTATTTCAGATATATCATCCCCACATGAAAAAACCACCTCCACTGCATTGTACTTTTCTAAGTGCTTAGTACAGTGCTGTGCACACAAGGAGCATTCCCATAAATACCCCTGACTGAAACTTAAGTACTAAATAGTCAAGCATTTCAATCCATCTATCGATCATTCATACTTATTGAGCCCACAGTGCTTAACAAATACCATCATCATCATTATTATTACTAAACATTTGGGAGAGTATAATACTGCGGAGTCAGTAGACACGTTCCCTGCCCATGAGGAGTTTACAGTCTAGAGGGGTAAAGAATGGCAATAATAAGAAACAATTTATATAAATAAAAAACAGAAACAAATAATAAAGGGATATAGAATAATAGAAGTAATTACAGAACTGGACGGTACATAGGGAGGATCATTTGGTCCAACTAAGTCACAGTGCTTCATTCTTCTTTTAAAACCTCTAGATGTGGAAATTCCACAGCCTCCCTAAGTATGTACTTATCAGCATTTCCATTTCTCCTTTCTCTTCTATCTGTTTATTATTTTGTGTCTGTTTCACCTGCTAGACTGTAAGCACCCAAGCACTTAATATGGGCTTAGTAACTATTATTGATTGATTCTTCACTTGTTTCAGTGTTTTGGCACTCTGGCAATCAAGACGCTCTCCTTTAAGTCTAGCAGAATTCCCTTTCCCATGCTAAAGGCCACAGAGCTGAATATGGTCAATTCCCTCTTCCTCTTTAAGGCGTAAACTCCTGTGGCCAGGGACTGTGTCAATTCTTTATTTTGTTCTTCCCAAGCACCTCACAGAGTGCAGGTGAGAGCTCAATAAATACTACCTATTATTCCTTTGCTTTCTGAGTGCTTGCCCCCTCCCCGCTACTACTATATTCACCTTCTTCCAACTTATTACCAAAGCCTGAAACATCATCATCTTCACCATGATCATCATTAGCCTCGATATTTACTGAACGCTTACTGTATCCTGATCATTATGAACTTGGAAACATAATATGAAAGTAAAAGACATGGTTTTTTTCCTCAAGGTGCTTACCTCTGTTTTCTAAAAAGACCTTTAAGTGAGTTGGCACCATCAAGACTTTTTTTTTCCTAGCGTGACCAGACAAAAGATGGGCTCAGTATCAATAACCTTTTTTTAGGGATGCCTGTCTGACTTCCTAATTAGTATCTTTGCTCCTGATCTTTGTTTGCCAAAGGTAGTGTTTCTTTTAAAGAAACGCTACCATGTCTTCTGCTAGGTTTCTTTCCCTATCACTAGGTACTCCGCTGGTCCTTAATGATAATATCAATAATAAAAGTCTTCACCTCAATCGCATAGTTTCCAACTACTAGCAACAAATAGCCTGCCAAGCCTTCAGACCTCTAAAAAGGCCTCAAGATAGAGAAGCCACTGTTGGGGAATGGAGTTTCTCTGAGGGTGTTTGTCACCCTGATTTGATTTGCAACAAAGAAGTCATTCTGTTCATCGGGACACCCGCTAAACAGATTCTGCTCTTTTGAAAATCAATAGTATTTAGCCTAATTAAAGTAAGTGAATAAACAAAGTTCATTCATATCTATCTTGTTCCCCGCTAAATTGCAAACTCCTTGAGGGAAGGGACAGTGTTTTTTACCTTTTCATCTGTTTCCCAGGGTAGAATCTAATGCTTTGCACACAGTAGCTTCTCAATAAATATACTTGTTGGTAGTGTTGTTGCTAATGTGTGGCTCAGTGGAAAGAGCGAGGGCTTGGGAGTCAGAGGTCATGGGTTCGAATCCCGGCTCCGCCACTTGTCAGCTGTGTGACCTTGGGCAAGCCACTTAACTTCTCTGTGCCTCAGTTACCTCATCTGTAAAATGGGGATTAAGACCGTGAGCCCCAAGTGGGGCAACCTGATCATCTTGTAGCCCCCCAGTGCTTAGAACAGTGCTTTGCACATAGTAAGCACTTAACAAATACCACCATTGTTATTATTATTATTAATGCCTCTAGACTGTCAGTCCGTTGTTGGGTAGGGATTGTCTCTATATGTTGCCAACTTGTACTTTTTTTTTAATGACATTTGTTAAGCGCTTACTATGTGCGAAGCACTGTTCTAAGCGCTGGGAAGGATACAAGGTGATTAAGTTGTCCCACGTGGGGCTCACAGTCAATCCCCATTTTACAGATGAGGTAACTGAGGCTCAGAGAAGTTAAGTGACTTGCACAAGGTCACACAGCAGACATTTGGCGGAGTCGGGATTCGAACCCCCGACCTCTGACTCCAAAGCCCGGGATCTTTCCACTGAGCCACGCTGCTTCGCCGTACTTCCCAAGCGCTTAGTACAGTGCTCTGCATATAGTAAGCGCTCAGTAAATACGATTGAATGAATGAATAATGCACGGGAAGAATTGACCACAGCTTTTGAATTATGAATAAGCTTTATCAGGGATGTTCACATCAAGTGAAACTACCTGAAAGGGCAAAGGCGGCTCTCCAGTCTACGTCGGGGAGTTTATCATCTGGGGTTACTACTGAAATGAATAGCATGGCTTGGACTATTAAAATGTTTCGATTACGCTTTCCACGATCTTGGTTTCCTTCCAGACTTTCGCAGAGGGACTGAAACAGAGTGGATCCCGGTAATATCCACTGGGTGACACTTGCCAGCAAATTTCTGTGGATCCGTGTTGCAGCCCTGAAATCCAGGAAAACATTACGTGTAGAAAGCGGGCTTCAGGACGCCTACAACTAGACTTGAAACGGGGAATTTTTTTATTCCTATTGTACATAGCTCTTACTGATTACTTTCAGGAAATGATCATGTGAAATAGCTCCCTTGTAGGCTCCGCAGCCAGGATCAGGGGTGCCAATTTTTTTCTATTTTAAGTTTAGGGCTTCTAAGAGAAGGGCAAATGAGACAGGGTTGAGGAGAGGCAGGGGATCTTAGAAGAGATTTGGGGTCCTTTTGGTTCCTCTTCTAAATTCTCCGGCCTTGTCAGAGACCCGGGATGACTGAAGTTGGGATTATAGCAAAATCAAGACTTTGGTCCTTCAGCTAGAAACTCACCATTGCAATTGCCTCCATGATGTTGGTCCTATGACCTAAAGTAATTGTTTGGGAGTCTTCCTGGTATTCGGTCCCGTGTTTTATGTTACCCTATGAAAGCAGAATATATGCCAGAGGTATAATAGTAATAACAATAATAGTATAATATTTAAGTGCTTACTAGAAGAGCAGTGTGGCTAGTGGATAAAACATCAGCCTAGGAGTTGGAATGACAAGGGTTCATTTATTCAATCGTATTTATTGAGCGCTTACTGTGTGCAGAGCTAATCTTGGCTCCTCCACTTGTCTGCTGTGTGACCTTGGGCGACTCATTAATTTCTCTGGGTCTAAGTTATGTGAGACACGGACTGTGTCTAACTCGATTAACTTGTATTTTGCCCCAGGACTTAGTAAAATGCCTGGCATATGGTAAGCACTTAACAAATACCATAAATCACAAACAACAACATATATGCTAAGTACCTTACTAACAGCTGGGGCAGATACAAGATGATCAGACCCTAAATGCGTTCACAATCTAAGTAGGAGACAGAGTTAGTACTGAATCCCCATTTTGCAGGTGAGGAAACTGAGGCACAGTTAAATGACTTTCCCAAGATCACACAGCAGGCAAGTGGCAGAGGCAGGATTAGAACCCAGATTCTCTAACTCCTAGGCCCATGCTGCTACAAACTGGTATGGTTTATCAGTGAATTCGTCAAATCGATTAATCCAGAACATTATGCTTAGATAATCGCGAAGACATTCTGACTTGCAACTTCAAAAAGGATATAGAAATTCCTCAGAAAGGAAAGGCCGCCGAGAGACTATTTCCCCAGGTTTTAGATCATTTTTCTACGTGCTGAAGCTTTCATTTCCATATTTAACGTGCAAGTTCTTCGGCTTCTATAAATAGCTTGGTAAATCAGATGTAGTTCATCATTTTGCCATTTCGCGATTTTATTAAGAAAATATCTGCACACCAGTTGAAACCTCAAAAGTTTGCTTTCCTACTTGTCTTGTTCCAGTGTGCACCTAAGGTTGGTTGGTTCTCTATGCAAAGTCTATTATCAAAACTCCGTGTCAGCTTGAGCTCGGGACTGTGGTGTTGGGATATTGCAAATGTTCAGGACTGAGCCCACTGTTGGGTAGGGACCGTCTCTATATGTTGCCAACTTGTACTTCCCAAGCGCTTAGTACAGTGCTCTGCACACAGTAAGTGCTCAATAAATATGATTGATTGATTGATTGAGTGGAGTGAGCCTGAATCCCAGCTCATCTCACTGGTGCTCATCCTGGAAACCACTTCAGCCTAGATCTGGATCCGCCTCTGGACTGTAAGCTTACTGTGGGCAGGGAACGTGACTACCAACTCTGTTATACTGTAGCCTCCCAAGCGCTTAGTACAGTGCTCTGCACACAGTCAGTATTCAATTAATACCACTGATTCATTGACTGGGGTTTCCCTTTGATAAGCAGCATTGCCCTGGGGTCAGGAGAGAAGCGGTGAGAAGCAGTGTGACCTAGTGGATATAGTATGGGACTGAAAGTCAGAAGGATCTGAGTTCTAATCCCGTCTCTGCCACACTTATCTGCTCTGTGGTCTTGGTCAAATCACTTCACTTCTCTGTGCCTCAGTTACCTCATCTGTGAAATGGGGTTTAATATTATGAGCCCCACATGGGCCGTGGTCTGTGAGCCCGTTGTTGGGTAGGGACTGTTGCCAACTTGTACTTCCCAAGCGCTTAGTACAGTGCTCTGCACACAATAAGTGCTCAATAAATACGATTGAATGAATGAATGAATGAGTAGCTTGTGTCTACCTCAGGGCTTAATACTTTGTGCCATACTGGCACTTAAATACCAAGAAAACAACAACAAAACACAAAGCAAAGGAGAACGAGGCAGTTGAGTTGGAAAATCCGGGACAGGCTGAAGCAGTCTGTGGGGGTGGTCTTGGCTCCGGCTTTCATTTGCACCAGGAGAACAATAACACTGTGCAGAAACCCCTGCCCACCCTAGGGTGGTTACTTCATGACCAAATTGGCTTTAAAAAGATCCCAATGTGAAAGAATAATTGAAATTATTGCCTTTGCAGAGCAGGGCATTTGGTTTTTCTGTTTCTCTTCACTTCCCTCTAGACTGAAAGCTCCTCGTGGACATGGATCATGTCTAACAGCTCTGTTGTAATGCACCCTCCCAAAAGCTTAGTACAGTGCTCTGTATAGTAAGAACTTAGTAAATGCCAATGATTGATTCGTTTAATCATGCATCAAACACCCAACATATAGAAACTGTGAGCCCATGCCAATGATTGATTCGTTTAATCATGCATCAAACACCCAACATATAGAAACTGTGAGCCCACTGTTGGGTAGGGACTGTCTCTATATGTTGCCAACTTGTACTTCCCAAGTGCTTAGTACAGTGCTCTGCACATAGTAAGCACTCAATAAATACGATTGATTGATTGATTGATTTAATGGCCAGACACTATACTAAGTACTGGGGTAGATACAAGCTCATCAGGTTGGACACAGTCCATGTCCCAGATAGGACTCACAGTCCTAATCTCCATTTTACAGATGAGGTAACTGAGGCACAGAGAAGTGAAGTGACATACCTAAGGTCACCCAGCAGACAAGTGGCAGAGTTGGGATTAGAACCCCTGTCCTTCCTTCTTACTTCCAGGCCTGTGCTGTATTTACTAGGTTGCTGCTTTTCAAACATGTCTTGCATCAAGTATTTTGGGGAGTGAGAAGAATTAATTAGCCTGTTTCATATGATCTCTGGCTGTAGGTCTAGAGAACTGAGCTTCTGCTCTCCCTGATTAGTTGGCTAAGGACAGGGGTAGAGCCTGGGAGAGATGAAACTGCCCTGCAGTTTCAGCATCATAGGCAACTTCCAGGTCTTTCCTGGTCAATCAATCAATCAATCGTATTTATTGAGCGCTTACTGTGTGCAGAACGCTTGGGAAGTACAAGTTGGCAACATATAGAGACAGTCCCTACCCAACAGTGGGCTCACAGTTTAAAAGGGGGAGACGGAGAACAAAACCAAACATACTAACAAAATGAAATAAATAGAATAGATATGAACAAGTAAAATAAATAGACTAATAAATATATACAAACATATATACAGGTCATATGAATCAATCAATCAATCAATCAGTCAGTCATATTTGTTGAGAGCTTACTGTGTGCAGAGCACTGCACTGAGCACTGAATCTTGAACTTATTATCAGCCACGCCACATTTTGCCATTTTTCCTGGAGAGCTCCCCACCCTCCAGTGGTTTCAGCATCCACCTTTCTTAGATCTTTGAAGCCACTAACTGAAAAAGACAAAAAGTGAGACAAAACTGGCAGGAAATCTCCACCGCCCTCAGCTCCTCTCCTGCTCTGGTCTGGACTCCCAACAACCACTCAGACAAAAGGGGGTGCCGCTGCCTAGTACAGTGCTCTGCACACAGTAAGCGCTCAATAAATATGATTGAATGAATGTTGGGTCAAAAACACATTAAAGGGTGGAGAAGGGAGGGCAGGTTAGAGAGCAAAATGGACTCCGAACAGGACCTGAGTCTAGAAATGGACAGATGTCACTGCACAGAATAATCAAAAGCTTCCTATCATTTTCTATATGCATTTCAAAGATCCAGCCAGATAATCAAAGCTAAAGGAGGGGCATGCAGAAAAGAATGGAGGCAGAAAATTGATAGGTCCTGGGATCGAGACTGTTGACCTTAGATTTTATCCCAGTAATGGGCACAGAACAAACATGACTGAGGGATATCCCACTGGTTTTACAGCTTGGGATTCATCATTTAATATTTGCTTACTGCTGAAAACACAAACATTCCACCCTCAGTATAAAGTTAAATTGTGCTCCACCCATGATAATGTACAAATTTATGAGGGTTGCTATTCTTCACTGTCCTACAATTATAACCAGATGTTTTCTTTGTTTTTCACTGTCAAACAAGGGGAAATGAGGTTAGTTGCAACAGGACCATTTAGACTGAACAAAATAATTCCCTCCCGGTGTATGGGGAGTTAAGAATGGTGGAAGTACTTCTTTCTAGGGGTGTTTTTATAGGTAAATTTCCAAGAGCCGAGTACAGAGGTCTGCAAGCAGTAGGCATGACTCCTAGTGCCATTAGGTGCTTAATAAGCAGCAAGGATATGGAAACTATCAGAAAATTCAAGATTAATTCAAGAGGTGAGCCTTTAAGTGCTATCATGGTAGGGTATGGTTTTCAGGAATTGTCTTTAGTGAGAGCAAATATTGTATCTGCCATAAAGATACTCATCTTCTTTTGGAACAGGGTCAAGGGTGGGTGAAGCAAACCAGGGAGGGGGAGAGGAGCGGGTGATTGATTAAGGGAAGGATAGGAAGAACAAATGGAATAGGAACACAGGGAAGTACGGAAGTAAAGAAGAGCTTTAATGTGGAGAATAGAAACAAAATATAACACTAAAGCCACAGGATCTACATTTGGAAGATTCAACTGAACCACAGCCCTCTCAGTATCAATTAAAGCATTAGTTGGTGTTTATAGCAGGAGGGAAAAAGAAGGAAATGCTCATTTTTCTCTCCCTCAAATTTGTGTCTGTGTCTGGTTTTCAGTGCTTTTCCCCACCAGCATCAACAATCAGAGAGAGTGGAGTTCACATCTGTGACATGCTTAGAAAATCACTTCTTATGTAAGAGATATCCCCGGATTTCAATTTGTGGTTTGGAATTGAGGATAAAGTTGTTTAATGCTTAGCTGGAAATTGAAATATGTGTTCATTCCAAAGATAACAAGCAAATACGTCAGTGGGGTGAGGCTTTCAACTTCTGCACCTTGTCCTTGTGGCCTGGATTTTACTTTGAGATAGTGACATTGAGAATAAGGTCAGCAAAGGAAATCCATGAACACAGATTCAGGCTCAAGATAGAAGGTCAAAAAGCATTAAAAAAAACCCAGAACAAGTGAAATCCAGCATCTGACACGCATGCAGTAGAAAGTCCCCAGGGAACAGCAAAATTGGGGAAGATTTATTTGCCCTTACCAGTCCTGAGCGCTCCCTGTGGCATGTTTTCAGGAATACTTAATAAAATACTGAACTGTTCAGCCTCAGTGGTTTCAGAAGCATCGACTGCATATCCATTCCCTGGTTTACATGTTTTAGTGATTTCTTTCCTTTTGCACCGATTTCACTGCCATGAGCCAATGAAAGTTTTTAAACCTTAAGCTCCTTTGTGGTGGACTGGCAATTCAGGCAGAAATAATTGTGGTATTTGTTAAGCGCTTCTTATGTGATAAGCAATGTACAAAGCACAGGGGTAGATATGGGATAATCATGTCAGATACAGTTCCCTGAACCACACAGGGCTTACAGTCAAAGTGGGAGGGAGAAGAGGTGCTGAATGACCATTTTACAGATGAGCAAAGTGAGGCACAGAGAAGTTAAGTGACTTGCCCAAGTCCCAACTGGGCGCATATCTGGTCATCAGTAGAAATGGGGATGACACAGATACTGTGGTCTTGTTGCCCTGTTCAGGCCAGGCTGGGCAGGGCCTAGGGCAGGGCCTGGGGCAGACCTGGTTAGTGTGAGCTGACACCCTTATTGACACCCACGCCCATTGCCCTCACCACTTGTTCCAGACATTTAACTCCCTCCTCAGGCCCCCTATAGCCCCACCTCCTCCATCCCTTGCCCCCAGTGTGACCCGGCCACCTACTTTATTAGGAAAATTGACACTATCAAGCATAATCTCCCTAAAATCTCCCCTACCCCTCCTCAGTCCCTCCCCTCTCCTACCCCCTACTAAACTCTCCCATCCTTCCCAGCAGTATCTTTAGAGGAGATCTGCCTTCTCGCAGAAGCCATGCCTTCCACCTGAGCATCTGACCCCATTCCTTCACATCAATCAATCAATCAATCGTATTTATTGAGCGCTTACTGTGTGCAGAGCACTGTACTAAGATCTTGGAAAGTACAAGTTGACAACATATAGAGACAGTCCCTACCCAACAGTGGGCTCACAGTCTAAAAGGGGGAGACAGAGAACAAAACCAAACATACTAACAAAATAAAATAAAGAGAATAGATATGTACAAGTAAAATAAATAAATAAATAGAGTAATAAATATGTACAAACATATATACATATATACAGGTGCTGTGGGGAAGGGAAGGAGGTAAGACGGGGGGGGATGGATGAAGCTTATCAAAGCTCTCACCCCCTCCCGTCTTCCCTTCATAATAGCCATCTTCAACCCTTCTAGACTGTGAGCCCATTGTTGGGTAGGGACCGTCTCTATATGTTGCCGACTTGCACTTCCCATGTGCTTAGTACAGTGCTCTGCACACAGTAAGCGCTCAATTAATACGATTGAATGAATGAATGAATGACACAAGACTCTACCCTAAAAGCCCACAGTCAAGCTGAGCTTCATTTTCCACCCAGTTCCCGTCAACATTCAGCTTGAATCTCAGGGAAAGGGACTTGATTCTCATCTTCTAGTGGGAAAAGCAGCTGGAGAGGCCAGGTATTGACCACTTGTTGCTGAGGGAGGAAACCGCTCCTGCTGACTTCAACCTCTCCAGTCTTTTCCGGCATCTGCTACGTTGTCACTCTAACCTGGGTCTCCGTAACTGAGGACTGATTATGATCGATGCCCACTGTGCTGTGAAATGCAAGAAGATAAATGGTCTTGGGGAAAGAACAGAATAAAAAAGCACACTCCCTAAAATACATTGCTTCAGCCTCCTCTCGGGCACACCCTCCAGAGACAAGCTGATAGATTAAGGCTGGGTTGGGGAAATGGGTTTTTTTCTGGGAGGAATACTTGAGCTTGCCGCTGACAGAACTGCCCTAACACCAGTCAGGATTAAGATAAGATTCTCTTCCCAATTCAACTACCTTAATATAGCTTGTTGCCAAAAATACATCTCCAAAATCAACACTGAAGATTTTTTAAGTTTATTTTGGAAACCTTAGGCGTCAATCCAGGAATATTAATGGATCGGTTCAAACATGCCACGCCCCAATTTTCAATAATTCCTGATCAGGCTCACACAGGGGAAACCGCGGCACTAAATAAATGAAAATGAATAATGAAGGGAATGGATGTCATATGCTTCTCAGCGATGCAAACATTACTAACCTGGTTTTCAGGCTAATGAAAGTGGGGTTTGGTCGCTAACACTTTTCCTGTTACTACTATCATCGTGGAGCTGGAAAGCTCTGGATTGAGTTTGTGGAGATGAGGCAGGTTCCCGGATTGTTTCCTGGTCATTGTAACAGGTTTTTGGCCAAGCGAAGCACCTTCAGGATACTGAGAAACAGTGTGGTCTAGTGGAAAGTGCACAGATTTGGGAGTCAGGAACATGGATTCTAAACCTGACTCTGCTTCCTGCTTGCTATGTGACCTTCTACATGGGCCCATAGCATGATGATGATGATGATTATGGTATTTAAGTACTTACTACCTATCAAGCACTGTACTACACGCTAGAGTAGATACAAGTCAATCAGGTCCACGGTCCTTGACTCACATGTAGCTCACAGCCTAAGTGGGAGGGAGAGCACATCTTGAATCCCATTTTACAGATGTAGAAATTGAGGCACAGAGAAGTGAAACAACTTGCCCAAGGTCACCCAGCAGGCCAGTGACAGAGCTGGGATTATAACCCAGCTCCTCTCACTGCCAGGCTCGGGTTCTTTCTACTAGACCAGATTGCATCCCCAGCTTCAGAAATAAAGCAGCCTTTTTGAAAGATTTGACTTTTAAAAAAATGTACATGCCAGAGAGCCTTTTCCTCCCACCAACACTCTCCTCTTCTGCTTTCTCCAGTGGTGGCAGGGAGCAATTTGATTTGGGCAGCACTGAGCTTCTCCTCATCTGAGGCTGAACCTCGAGGCAGGGAATCTGGGTTTGGATCTCCCTGCCTGGAGAAGGTTGGGAGAGTCTGTGCTCAGATTTCCCTGCCTGGGGAAGTGGAGGGGAGTTGGGGGTGGGCGGAGGAAGGGGTCTGCTCTCAGGTCTCCCTGCTTGGGGAAGGTGAGGGTTTATGCTCAGCGCTCCCCACCCGAGGAAGGCAGAGATCTGCACTCTGGAGCCCAGGGCAGAAGCAGGTTTAGGGGTGGGGAAGGAGAGCACTGTTTTGCTGCAGAGTGTAGCAGCATGATTTGACAACATCACCCTATCATCATACTGCATCCAGCATGCCTCATGGCGTGATACACTATGTGTCACTTGAAGGGTGACATTCAAGATGCACAACTTGCTGAGGTTGACCCTTGGCCGGGGCCCCATTATGCCTTGAGCACCATAAATATATCGCTTTATAGAACACAAGCAGGAGCCTTGTTCTGCAGTGTCAAAACCAACCTAGCTCCAACAGCTTTCCCCCATTTCCACGCAGTTTTTCCAATTGACGATGAAAAGAGTGAAACTGAGGTAGGACCAGTGTCTTTACCAAGATTGACAGACCAACGAGTTGGAAAGCAATTTCTAAGTGGCTTGGACCATGGTTCTCTCTACCTAAGAGGGATTCCTTTGTCTCGACATTCCAGCTCTTGGAGTGATGGTGGCTCCCATCCTGACTGTTCTTCTGTGCTGCTGCATAGAATAGTCTCAGCACAAGTCAGGGAAATGCTTCTTTATCTCCTTTCTGCATTATGGTTCAATTACTCTGGGTTGAGTCCTTTGGAAAGGCACCTTATCGGTTCTTCATTAGAATTAGTTGAAAATCCAATCATTTCAGGAGCATCACCATAGCCTTACAATAGTTTTCAAACCGCTTAAGCCATGAAAGCTTAGATTTAGTCTGCCAAATGTTCTTTGACCCATCACCATTTCTCTTATATCTCTCTGTGCTTCCCACTTTCGACTCCAAATGTCAGAGATATACTCAATTGACTCCTGTCAATCCATTCATAGTATTTGTTGGGCACCTACTGATTTCAGGGCACTGTACTGAGTGCTTGGGAAAGTACAACAGAGGTAAAAGACAGTCTCTCTCCTCAAGGACCTTACAATCTGTTGGAATAGGCAGACTCAAAATTATTTTCAGATAGGAGGAAAAGAGAACAGAAATCTAGAGAAGTGAAGAAGTGGAATTTCAGGAGAACTTTGAAGATGGGGAGAACTGCTGCCTGGCAATTTTGAAAGGGGAAGAGAGTTCAGGCTGGGGGATGGGGACGCAGAAACAAGGGATTGGAAACATGGTGAGGTAAGATGAGGGACAGGGAGAGTGTTTACTTTGGAAGAATGTAGACTGTGAGCTAAGGAGTAGAGGGTCAAGAAGATGGATAAAGCAAGAAGGAGTGAGCTGAGAAACCCTTGAATCCAATGATCAGGAATGTTTGCTTGGTGTAGAGGGAAGTAGAAGCCATTTGAGGTTTTTGATAAGGGAAGGGATGCGAGCAGAGCAGTGCTTTAGGAAGATGATTTGGGCAGTGGAATGTAAAACAGGCTACAGAGGGTAGAGTTTGGAGGAAGGCAGACCAGTGAAGAGGATGATTCAGAAATCTAATCAGGATATGACAAGAGCTTGATCCAGCGTGGTGGCCATTTGAGTGTAAAGGAAGGGGTGAATCGGAGAAATATTGCAGAGAAAGAACTGGCAGGATGTAGCCTGTGACAAAGCAAATAAAAAAGGAGTGGCAGAGGACACTCAATTTCCCTTAGGTCCACTGCTTGCTTTTAATCAAGCACGCTGTCAGGGGGTTTTGAGGCCTTGGGCATGTGGGTCAGTGGTTACTTTCATGACTTGGCTATTGTATAGTGCTTCCTTCCTGTCAGTGTCAAGGGATGACAGAAACTTGCTGCTTTACTGACTCCATTAAAAGAACATTGAGTGTCTAAAGAAAATTCAGGGCTGTGTTTTAGCTGGGAGGCTTTTTTCCAACTTTGGCTAGGCAGGAAGACGTATCACTAAGTGAGCAAGTTTTCTAGCTAGAGAGTACTTTGGCATTGGGAAAAGTGTCATTAGGCTTTTTTATTTTTAATACCCTCACCCCCCAGCACAGCCCTTAGAATCTGAGGAGGAAAATGGTCCCTTGAAATGAGATGTCTAGAGAGGGGGAGAGTCAATACAGAAGACACTAAGAGCTCTGATAACTAGGACAAGCTCCCTTTCAAGGAAATTTAAGTGAATAAAATCTTAAATGATATAGATAATGCCATCCTGAGTTACAGGGATCAGCTCTATGTGAATAGGAGTACAAGGAGCTATAAAATGGAAATTGAGGAGAATCAAATTCAGAACAGCTGTCAGGAAGCACTTCCCTCAGTGGAGAACCATAATGCAGGGAATGACCTCCCCAACAAGGTTGTTGAAGCAGAAGTTCCAGGGCCTTTGAAAGCCTTGTCAGGTGGAACCCAGGAGAGACTCGATAAGGTTGGAAGCAGGCTTGCTGCCCCTGATGCTCTGTCTCCACAAATCTGTATGCATAGCCTCATTAGAGATTTCATTTTTACCGGAATAAATTGGAGGAAGTGGCCTTCAGGCTGTTACCTCCCAAAGCTGTGGCAGACACAGCGGGTCCGTATTGATTAATCCCAGAAATGGGGGCCTAATAGCTTAGAGTTTCTCATGGGTGAGCCAAACTGGGGGAAGGATGTCTGTGGGGTTGCTATTCATTCAGTTTAATATCAGACTGTAAGCTCGTTGTGGGCAGGAAACATGCCTACCAACTCTGTCATATTGTAATGATAATAATATTTATGGTATTTGTTAAGAGCTTCCTATGTGTTAAGCACTGTTCTAAGCACTGGGATAGATACAAGGTAGTCAGGTTGTCCCACGTAGGGCTCACACAGTGTTCAGCACTTCGAACAGTGTCTGGCACATAGTAAGTGCTTAACAAATACCATTATTATTACTATTATTAATGCCAATGATTTGCCCAAGGTCATGCAGTAGACAAGTGGAAGAGTCAGGATTAGAACCCATGACCTTCTGACTCCAAAGCCCGTGCTCTGTCCACTATGCCATGCTTACTTCTCCAGCAATGCACTACCTCAAAAGCTTAGGATAGTGCCCTGCACACAGTAAGTGCTCAATAAATATGATTGTTTGACTGATCAGACCAACTGTTTTTCAGCTCATCTGTCCCCTATCTGGTATGGATGGGGCATTAAGAGAAGTAGATTCCACACCTGCCTTGGTCACCTGTCCAGTTTTAACTGCTTTGTTCAGAAAATTATTCCTTGAATCCAACCTAAATCTCTCACGATGGTTCTGTCTTTCGTAGAGAAACCCAGTTGATGTCTTGCTCTATAACATATACCTGAAGATTCTCTTCCACCATTCTCTTCTGCCATAAAGTCTTGTTTCTTTTCTCTTAGATCCTGGAGGCTGCAAACATCACCAGGCAGAGAGTTCAAGGTAATAGTTACTTGATCTCTGATCAATAATGAAGTATCATTGACATTTGAGGGTAAGTCCCCTCTTCTGAGCACTCAAACATTTAGCAGTAACATAAATGGTGCTTCAGAGAATGGAATGCTAAGTTAGGGAGATAATTATTATAATTTCAGGTAATAACTACTACACTTGACAGATAGGAGGAGACAGCTAGGAGGAGCTTATCCTTGGAAAGTGTGGCTCCAGCTGTTCCCGAGACAGTGCCTGTTGTAGATTCCAGGTTAGCACCTGAGTATTTTCTTTATTAAGTCTGCTGAGTTGCCAGTCAGGAAGGAGTAAATTTCTCACCTTGCACAGGAGGAAAGATTTCCTAAATGAACCCCTAGAGCAAAAGCACTTTCACTAGAGAAGCAGTGTGGCTCAGTGGAAAGAACCCGGGCTTTGGAGTCGGAGTTCATGGGTTCAAATCCTGGCTCTGCCACTTGTCAGCTGTGTGACTTTGGGCAAGTCACTTAACTTCTCTGTGGCTCAGTTACCTCATCTGTAAAATGGGGATTAAGACTGTGAGCCCCCCGTGGGACAACCTGGTCACCTTATAACCTTCCCAGTGCTTAGAACAGTGCTTTGCACATAGTAAGTGCTTAATAAATGCCATTATTATTATTATTATTACATGAGCACTTCATTTCCCATTTGTTGTCCTGGTGGGATTGGAGCCAATCAACAACGAAAACAATAACACCAGCCAAATTGAAGTGTTTCTCATGTGAAGGCATGAAAACACCTCTCACGGCAAAATTGTTAGCTAGGGAGATTTCCCAGATAGGAGGTCATAAGTTGATCAATTAATAAATCAATGGTATTTCTTGAGAGCTTGCTGGGTGCAGAGCATTGTACTAAGTGCTTGGGAGAGTTCAGAGTTGGTAGATGAGTTCTCTGCCCACAACGAACTTACAGTCTAGAGGGGAAGACAGGCATTTATATAACTGAATAATTTACTCATATGTACATTAGTGCTGTGGGGCTGAGGGTGGGGTGAGTACCAAATGTCCAAAGAGTACAGAGTCAAGCACATCAGGGGCCAGCCAATAGAAAATCTTGGGTCATATAAGTCCCAAAAGCTGCTAATTCCTTACCTCTTATACACCGGCCCCCACAGAAACTGGATTGTAAATAACTTGAGGGCAGGGACACTAACTAGTCTTTAACATGCTTCCTAATGCAGGCCACAGGGTTGTAGTGAAATTACTTATCTAGAGACATTTCTTTACCAGGGAACTGAGAGATGATCTCTAAGAAGGTATAGGCTGGGAATTGAGAGATGATCCCTAAGAAAGTATACCATCCATCCCTCTAGTAGAGCACACACTGCATGAAGGCCTCTATATTACAGTTAAAGTCAAAATAGCAACTGAATCCTACGTTCATTAGATGAGGTCCAAAGGGGTGAATGGGAAAAACACAGAGGAGACTGTTGAAACATGGAAGGGAACATTCTTGCCTTATGGGAAGCCATGGACTGAAAGCACTCGGAGAAACAAAGGTCTCGGTGAATGTCACAGCTGAAAACAGGACAGGACAAGAACGTGTATTGTGGATGACTTCCAACCTAAGATCACCCTCAATTGCCAAGTAATCATGTAAAAATCTGGGACAAAAGTTTAAAGTTTAAGGACGTATATATACAGGACATATCCTGTATATATGTATGTACATATTTATTACTCTATTTATTTATTTATTTATTTATTTTACTTGTACATACCTATCCTATTTATTTTATTTTGTTAGTATGTTTGGTTTTGCTCTCTGTCTCCCCCTTTTAGACTGTGAGCCCACTGTTGGGTAGGGACTGTCTCTATATGTTGCCAATTTGTACTTCCCAAGCGCTTAGTACAGTGTTCTGCACATAGTAAGTGCTCAATAAATACGATTGATTGATTGATTGATTGATGTCTTAGGGACTGAAAATTAGAGGGTCAGTGAGCATATAAAATTCTCCATTTTCTTTTATATTTTTGAAAAGGGATACATGGGATTTTAATCAATAGTATTTAGTATATTATTTAGTGGAGGAGTTTACAGTATAGAGGAGAAGCTTGCAGTCTAGAGGAGGAGCCGTCAGTTCAGAGGATGAATGGACTGTGAGCCTGTTGTGGGCAGGGATTGTCTCTGCTGAATTGTACTTTCCAAGTGCTTAGTATAGTGCTCTGCACACAGTAAGCACATAATAAATATGATTGATTGAATGAATGAATGACGCTAAACGTGATAAATGTCTATTTATCACTGGGGCATTACCATGTTCCTTCTCTCAGGCAAGGCCTGACTCCTGCTCCTGAAAAACCTAAGTTCCCAGCATAAAGGCTTTGGAGTGGTGGGAGATGGGAGCCCAAGGACCAGGCTGCCATTTACATTGCTGCTCCTTTCCCTGATGGGCTTAGATGGGCACCAGCCCATAGTGGTTTTGCCAGTTCTCTCGTAGGCCAGTCTGACCCTGCCCTCAGAGAGGATAAAAGGTTTCTGTTCTTGGGAATGGAACTCCAAAGTGGGATTTCTAATGGCCCTTGCCATGTTTTCTCACGAATTTCCCATCACTGTATTCTCCAACTATGCTGGACATTTCTGTGTAGGAGGTGTGGATTAATTATTGTGGATGGATGGGAAAGAACATAGAAAAGTCAAGGGAGTAATAATAGTGAAAACTGCAAAATGCCCCCAAATAGACTGAGCAGTCTATGTAGCCAGAACTAATTAAAAACACCTTTAAACACAAAGACACTTGTGGCCCTCCCCACAATTTCATTACTGATAGCGGTCTCTGGGAAAATCCCAGGGGAGACCACTTTTAAAGGCTGTTATGAGAGGACCTTTTCCCATTGGGAATATCGACCGATTCGTCTTCTGAATATTAATTGCTTTTCACAGACCAATTTCCTAAGACTAGATGAAACAAATCAGAGTTGGAATTTGTGAAATGAGAAAGTAGGAGAAAAAGTGAGAGAACAGAGTAGGTGATAATTTGAGGATCTGATTGGATCTGTTCTTTAATGTGTTCCTTTCTTCCTTCCCTCCCTTCTCTCCACCCCGACCTTCCTTCACTCCCTCATTCCCTTGGCCTCTCCTGACTGACTTAAGTTTGCATCTCATCATTTGAGTGGTTCGTTCACCACTTTGGTCTGGGTTGAACACAGACCTTTTCTTCTCCTTAATTTTTCCTGGGTTTTCTTTCATCTCTTTCTCCTGTTTCCGCTCTCCCTGCTACTTCCCAAACCATTGAAAAACTGTAGTCATATATAATGGTAAAAAGCTTTCAAAGTATAGCAGAAAATTGTCCTTTTTTTTCTCAAAAAATGATGAGGTAAAGAGGAACCTCACTGGAGTCCTCAGAGGATGTGCATTGCTCAAGTTGATATTCACAGACATTATTTTAGAGCATAGTTAAGAAGAAAGGACAATGACCTTCATCCACTGAATTCTAGAAAACTGGTCTGCAAGGGACTTCTGAAGGTCATTTGATTCACCCTTTTGTTTCCAGTTAGGATGTATCTCATCCATCTCAGGTCCTACAAAGAATCAGTGTTTGAAGGCTGTTTACTAGATATTATTGATATCTCTTCTCTCAGTTATTGATTTATTTACTTATTTTTATTTATTCTCTCATTCAACTACTGTTTTGGTAATTTATGGAAGCAGCATCACCTAGCAGATAGACCATGGGCATGGGAGTCGGAAGGATCTGGATTCTAATCCCAGCTCCACCACTCGTCTGCTGGACAAGTTGCTTAGCTGTTCTGTGCCTCAGTTACCTCATCTGTAAGATGGGGATTAAGATTGTGAGCCCCATGTGGGACATGGGCTGTGTCCAACGTGATTAGCTCCTGTCTACTCCAGCACTTAGTACAATCAATCAATCAATCAATCGTATTTATTGAGCGCTTACTATGTGCAGAGCACTGTACTAAGCGCTTGGGAAGTACAAATTGGCATCACATAGAGACAGTCCCTACCCAACAGTGGGCTCACAGTCTAAAAGGGGGAGACAGAGAACAGAACCAAACATACCAACAAAATAAAATAAGTAGGATAGAAATGTACAAGTAAAATAAATAAATAAATAGATAAATAGAGTAATAAATATGTACAACCATATATACATATATACAGGTGCTGTGGGGAAGGGAAGGAGGTAAGACGGGAGGATGGAGAGGGGGACGAGGGGGAGAGGAAAGAAGGGGCTCAGTCTGGGAAGGCCTCCTGGAGGAGGTGAGCTCTCAGCAGGGCCTTGAAGGGAGGAAGAGAGCTAGCTTGGCGGATGGGCAGAGGGAGGGCATTCCAGGCCCGGGGGATGACGTGGGCCGGGGGTCGATGGCGGGACAGGCGAGAGCGAGGTACAGCGAGGAGATTAGTGGTGGAGGAGCGGAGGGTGCGGGCTGGGCAGTAGAAGGAGAGAAGGGAGGTGAGGTAGGAGGGGGCAAGGTGATGGAGAGCCTTGAAGCCCAGGGTGAGGAGTTTCTGCTTGATGCGCAGATTGATCGGTAGCCATTGGAGGTTTTTGAGGAGGGGAGTAATATGTCCAGAGCGTTTCTGGACAAAGATAATCCGGGCAGCAGCATGAAGTATGGATTGAAGTGGAGAGAGACACGAGGATGGGAGATCAGAGAGAAGGCTGATGCAGTAGTCCAGACGGGATAGGATGAGAGCTTGAATTAGCAGGGTAGCGGTTTGGATGGAGAGGAAAGGGCGGATCTTGGCAATGTTGCGGAGCTGAGACCGGCAGGTTTTGGTGACGGCTTGGATGTGAGGGGTGAATGAGAGAGCGGAGTCGAGGATGACACCAAGGTTGCGGGCTTGTGAGACGGGAAGGATGGTAGTGCCGTCAACAGAGATGGGAAAGTCAGGGAGAGGACAAGGTTTGGGAGGGAAGACAAGGAGCTCAGTCTTCGACATGTTGAGCTTTAGGTGGCGGGCGGACATCCAGGTGGAGATGTCCTGAAGGCAGGAGGAGATGCGAGCCTGGAGGGAGGGGGAGAGAGCAGGGGCAGAGATGTAGATCTGGGTGTCATCAGCGTAGAAATGATAGTTGAAGCCGTGGGAGCGAACGAGGTCACCAAGGGAGTGAGTGTATATTGAGAACAGAAGGGGACCAAGCACTGAACCTTGGGGAACCCCCACAGTAAGAGGATGGGAGGGGGAGGAGGAGCCTGCAAAAGAGACTGAGAAAGAACGACCGGAGAGATAAGAGGAGAACCAGGAGAGGACGGAGTCTGTGAAGCCAAGGTCAGATAACGTGTTGAGGAGAAGGGGGTGGTCCACAGTGTCAAAGGCAGCTGAGAGGTCGAGGAGGATTAGGACAGAGTATGAGCCGTTGGATTTGGCAAGCAGGAGGTCATTGGTGACCTTTGAGAGCGCAGTTTCCGTGGAATGAAGGGGACGGAAGCCAGACTGGAGGGGGTCGAGTACAGTGCTTGGCACATAGTAAGTGCTTAACAAATACCATTATAAACAAAACAAAACAAAGCAAAAAGCTCTATTCCCTATTAGATTGTAAGCTCTGAAGGACAGTGATCATATCTCATGTGCCTAATGTTATAGTAAGCACATAGTAAATACTACGGAGTCAATACCTGTTCTCCTTCTTACTTAACTGTGAGCTCCATGTGAAACAGGGACTATGTCTGAGCTAATTATCTTGTATTTACCCCAGTACTTTTAAAAATTGTATTAATCATTTACTATGTGTCAAATACTATTCTAGGTACTGGGATAAGTATAAGTTAATTAGGTTGGAAAGAGTCCCTGACCTGTATGGGGCTTATGGGCTGTGTCCAACGTGATTAGCTTCTGTCTACTCCAGCACTTAGTACAATGCTTGGCACATAGTACGTGCTTAACAAATACCATTATAAACAAAACAAAACAAAGCAAAAAGCTCTATTCCCTATTAGATTGTAAGCTCTGAAGGACAGTGATCATATCTCATGTGCCTAATGTTATAGTAAGCACATAGTAAATACTACTGAGTCAATACCTGTTCTCCCTCTTACTTAAACTGTGAGCTCCATGTGAGACAGGGACTATGTCTGAGCTAATTATCTTGTATTTACCCCAGTACTTTTAAAAATTGTATTAAGCATTTACTATGTGTCAAATACTATTCTAGGTACTGGGATAAGTATAAGTTAATTAGGTTGGAAAGAGTCCCTGACCTGTATGGGGCTTATAGTCTAAGTAGGAGGGAGACTAAGTATCCCCATTTTACAATTGAGGAAACTGAGGCACAGAGAAATTACGTGACTTGCCAAAGTTCACGCAGCAAGCAATTGGCAGAGTTGTGATTAGACTCCAGGTCGTTCTGACTACGAGGCCCACGCTCTCACCACTAGGCTGAGTTGCTTACTTAGTATAGTGCTTCACACATAGTAAACACTTAACAAATAGCACTAGTATTATTGTATTGATCAATCAGTTGCATTTTTGAGCACTTTCTTTGGGTAAGCACTGCGCAAAGCACTTGGGAGAGTACAATACACAATAATGGTTCTGTTAGTTATGTGTGGATAATCCACTTTGCGGATTTGGAGGGGAAAATTCTTAGCTTTCACCAACTACTAGCTAAGCTGGACTTATCTCTTATATTCCCTCTCGCTGAGGAACCCACAGACTGCAACTGTCACTCTCTAGGACAATTGGTCATTTGGCATTATGAGCCACTGCTGGGCCCCAAACCACCTCTCTTGGATCATCCACACCCCTTTCCTTCTCCATCAGCATGCATTTGATCGTTATTATTATTAATAATAATAGCCATATTTGTTAAGTGCTTACTATGCGTTAAGCACCATATTAAGTGATGGGGGTGGTACAAGACAATCAGGTTAAACACAATTCCTGTCCCGTATAGGTCACACAGTTCAAAATGTGAGGGAGAATAGGTATTTATTTCCCATTTCATGGCTGAGGAAACTGCGACACAGAAGAGTTGTGGCTTGTCCAGGGTCACACAGCAGGTGACAGAAGCGGGATTAGAATTTAGATCCCCTGACTCCAGGCTTGTGTTGTTTAGTCCATCTGTCCATATAACTTCTCTAATGTTGGGGAATTCAGTTTTCTATGGGTAAGTGACTTTGTCCTGCTCATATCTTCCTTGAAGGTCCCCTAGAGTTTTAGAAGACTTGGCAGAAAGACATGCTAATGAGGCTATAAGGGATTTATGTTGCAGCATGTGAAGCCTTTGCAAATTTTAGAAAGTTTTTTTATGGCATTTATTAAGTGCTTACTATGTGCAGAGCACTGTTCTAAGCGCTGGGGGGGGGATACAAGGTGATCAAGTTGTCCCACGTGGGTCTCACAGTCTTCATCCCCATTTTACAGATGAGGTAACTGAGGCTCAGAGAAGTTAAGTGACTTGCCCAAGGTCACACAGCAGACACGTGGCGGAGTCGGGATTAAAGTTGGGACGCTTTAACTGTGCCTGGACTCTGGATGACGTACATAGTGCCCTGAGTCTCTGCTCACCCCTGCCACCACCAGACTTTTGAATTCTTAGCTTTGTCTTTTATATTGGTTTTGCATTGCAATTTCATCTTTCCTCTTGTGTATGTCACCAAAACCGTCCCTGCCTTATTCTTAACTTGTGAGTCCCCAGAGGGCTAGTGATCCATGTCTAATACTCACCTTTGTATGTTTTCCCAGTGCTTAGTGCCAACTTGTACTTCCCAAGCGCTTAGTACAGTGCTTTTCACACAGTAAGTGCTCTTCTAGACTGTGAGCCCGCTATTGGCTAGGGACCGTATCTCTATATGTTGCCAACTTGTACTTCCCAAGCACTTAGTATGGTGCTCTGCACACAGTAAGCGCTCAATAAATATGATTGATTGAATAAATGAATGAATAAATCCAGTTGAATGAATGAATGAATTCTCCACACACAGTAGGTGCTAATAAATTCTATTATGACTATCAGAGATTGACCAGATCACTGATTGCTGAACTTCTTAAAGGCAGCTCCTTCCTCTCCTTTGGAGCGTGGATAAAGTCGCTGCCCTTATGATATCCATTATGATACCCTTTCTCTCCCGAGAAAGGATGATATGATGTAGGCAAATTTTCCAAAGGCATAGTTTCTCCTCCACTTCCTCCCCATCTCCCTAAAAAGTTTGCCGAGAATCTGGGGAGCTGTTAAGCCTCTCTCTCCCTTATTTCTTCCTGGATTAAGCCCTCTTTTCCCTGGCTCATTCTTCCTCCTGCATCACCTATGCATTTCAGTCTGTGACCTTTGGACATTTGATATTATCCCCATCCCCAACCCCAACTCCACAGCCCTTATGTATATATCTTTAAATTATATATTGTAAATTACTTATTTATTCATATTTATGTCTGTGTCCCCCTCTAGACTGTAAGCTCATTATGGGCAAGGAATGTGTCGGCTAATTCTGTTGTATTGTACTCTCCCAAGTGACTTAGTACAGTGCTCTGAACATAGTAAGTGCTCAAAAAATACAATCGATTGATTGACTCTCTTTCTTTCTCTCTCTCTGTCTCTCCCTCTTAAGACTCCACCATACCCCCCTGCCTGTCCTGAGTGAATTATCCAGCCAGCCAGATCCCAGAGTGAAGGGTCTGGAACAAGGATGAACAGCAGTTCATTCCAGACCAAATCAAAGAGCGGGGACGGACGGAGAGGCTGAAAGGGGAGAGCCGACCTCATAACCCACCATGGGCGAATTCATTTTATTTTCCATTTGCTTCATTTGATTTTGCTGCCTTCTGTGCCCCTTGAAAATGCTCAGCAGCAGGGCTGGAGAGCACAGGCTGCAGGAACCCGGTAACCCGAGCAGAATACAAACGAGTGCAGCTGAAGGAGGAGGGGGAGTGATGCCTGCTCCCCGGGGCACCTGTATTTCTCTCCCCATTAATATGAGCTCCCAGTGCAGAAGGATTTTCAGAACATAGCACAGGCAGAGCCACCAGCGCTGTCAAAGGAGGGGACAGAAGAAGAGAGAAGGAACAGAAGTTGGCATCTTGCTTTTTGTTTTCCTCTTGTGGCCGATCTGGAATCGGAAGCCACCAGCTGTGGATGAGGGATGTGAGGAGAAATCCAAACACAGAGAAGCCAGGATCTTTCCCTCCACCCTGGGAAAGTGTTGTTGCATGGTAATTGGGCCCATTACTTAGGCAATCAGTGGGCTGGGCCCTGAGGTAAACCCACTGCCTCTAGGCTGTGCTTCATGGTTAATTTATATGTTTTTCAAAGGCAGTAAAAAGGTGTCAGACTGGCTGGCAGCCATAAGCTCACCTGTAGCTGTAGGACAACCTGTTAGAGGACTAGAGCCTTCCATGTACTTAGTCATGAAATGTTTTAAGCTTCCGGGACCAAGCACTGTACAAAGCCCTTTGAGGAGTTATAGAGAAGGGACAAGTCAAACTGCTTGCCCTGAAGGAACTGACAATCTAATGAGGGAGAGATGGCAAGTGCAATTCTTTGAAGGTGCAATAATATTCAAGTGACAAATGAATAAGGCCCCTTATTCATTCAATCTAAGGCCCCTTAGATTCTGAGCCTCCTGTGGGACAGGAACTGTATCCAACCTGATTATATCTATCCCAGCACTTAGAACAGTGCTTAGAACATAGTACATGTTAAACAAATAGTATTATAATAAAAGGTATTCAAAGAGCACAGATGTATCAATTATATAATTTAGAGTTTTACGAAGTGTCAAAGGGAAGGGAGTGACTAGTTCTTGGAACTAGATGGAGTAAACTAGGGAAGGAATCTGAGATAAGATGGGTTTTTGCTACATTTTTAAGGGAGAAGAGAATTGTTTGGGACAGAAGAGGAGGAGGAAGGTTGGCACTGCAGGAAGGAGGAATGCTGGGTGAATCGGCACAGAGTTCATTATTATTTGTCTTGATGACATTCATTAAGCCCTTGTGTATTGTACTAAGCACTGGGGAAAGGTGACGGAGTCTCCCACTGGTAGTGATGGATGAACTTCAGCCCTGATACTTCAGAAGAATGATTATACTCCTAATACCTTGTGCAGCATCATCTACATGTTCTCATTCCCTCCAATCATATTTCCACTGAGCACAGAAAGCAATAATCAAATTGGAAGGCAGGGATGTACCACCCTGTGAGGTTTATTCATATGGGTAGGGACTGTCTCTATATGTTGCCAACTTGTACTTCCCAAGCGCTTAGTACAGTGCTCTGCACACAGTAAGAGCTCAGTAAATATGATTGATGATGATGATGATGATGATATGCAGGACCTACTTATGGCCAAAGTGACCTCAGCAAAGTGACAGTGCTGTACTTGAGTGCCGGAAGCGAACAGGTGGTTGTCTTACGGTAGCTGCTGTGGTCTTTGCCCTTGTTAGCTAGTTATTTTTCAGGATTTCTGCTGGATCTGTCCTCCCCACAATCAGTCCTGATGGTTAAATCAGTTAAAATACTAATCCCAAAAGACAGAACCCAGGCCTCCCCAAATCAGAGGAATGCTAATGCCATTGGGCGAACAACAACACTGTGGGCAGGTACAAGGCTAATGACTCAGACAGACACAGTTCCAGGTTCACAGGGAGATCACAATCTAAAATGTTGGGGATGAAGGTTGGAGGTGGGGGTGGGATAGGGGATACACCTGGATAAATTCGACAAAAACAACGGGTTCAAAAGCAGCAGTTTGTTACTTCTGGGAGGGAAGAATCCTCAGACTTCTCCCTGCTCCAGGCAAGACCATCCTTGGTTTGAACCACCACTACCTTCCCAGCATATTAAATGTTGAGTAACCAGGGGTTACAGCAGGGACCCTCCTCTCCCCAGTGGTGGTAGGCAGAGAGGGAGGGGGTCATCCTGGCTATCCTCAGGTAGGTCTGCATGGACTCTGGAACCCTGTTTGGTGGGTGGGAGGAAGAAGTTCTGGATCACGTGACTGCGGTCGGCTAATCTCTTGTGCTCCGGAATCAACCCTATTTATTGAGCGCTTACTGGGTGAAAGGCATTGTACTAAGTGCTTGGGAGAGTATGATATAGCAGAGTTGGTAGACATGTTTCCTGCCCACAATGAGCTTACAGTCTAGAGAGGGATATATGTTTCCTTTTCTTCCTTCCTCTCCCCCTCGTCCCTCTCTCCATCCCCCCATCTTACCTCCTTCCCTTCCCCACAGCACCTGTATATCATCATCAATCATATTTATTGAGCGCTTACTGTGTGCAAAGCACTGTATTAAGTGCTTGGGAAGTACAAATTGGCAATATATAGAGACAGTCCCTACCCAACAGTGGGCTCACAGTCTAAAAGGTATATATGTATATATGTTTGTACACATTTATTACTCTATTTTACTTGTACATATCTATTCTATTTATTTTATTTTGTTAGTATGTTTGGTTTTGTTCTCTGTCTCCCCCTTTTAGACTGTGAGCCCACTGTTGGGTAGGGACTGTCTCTATATGTTGCCAACTTGTACTGCCCAAGCGCTTAGTCCAGTGCTCTGCACACAGTAAGCGCTCAATAAATATGATTGATTGATTGATTGGATAGAGACACTTACATAAATTACGGATATGTAGGGCTGAGGGAGGGGTGAGTGGAAAGAGCCCAGGCTTTGGAGTCAGAGGTCGTGGGTTCAAATCCCGGCTCTCCCAACTGTCAGCTGTGTGACTTTGGGCAAGACACTTAACTTCTCTGGGCCTCAGTTACCTCATCTGTAAAATGGGGATTAAGACTGTGAGCCCCACGTGGGACAGCCTGATCACCTTGTAACCTCCCCAGCACTTGGAACAGTGCTTTGCACATAGTAAGTGCTTAATAAATGCCATTACTATTATTCTTAAATCCAAGTGCAAGGGTGACACAGAAGGGAGTGGGGGAAGAGGAAATGAAAGCTTAACTGGGGAAGGCCTCTTGGAGGAGATGTGCTTTTAATAAGACTTTGAAGGTGGGGGTAGTGATTGTCTGTCAGATCTAAAGCCACTTTCGGAAGCCACCAGCATCTACTTTCAATGAAGAGCATACTGACTCTTGTTCTCAGCCTACTGGTCTCAGATTGACAACCCTGGGAACTCCCTCTAGAGGGTAATAATAATAATAATAATAATAATGGCATTTATTAAGCACTTACTATGTGCAAAGCACTGTTCTAAGCACTGGTGGGGGGATACAAGGTGATCAGGTTGTCCCACGTGGGGCTCACAGTCTTAATCCCCATTTTACAGATGAGGTAACTGAGACACAGAGAAGTTAAGTGATTTGCCCAAAGTCACGCAGCTGACAAATGGCAGAGCCAGAATTTGAACCCACAACCTCTGACTCCAAAGTCCACGCTGCTTCTCTAGGCTAACAATCTAAGAACCTGGATCCCAAGATCAATTCTATTTCATTCTATTCTGGAGACTTCTTAATAATAATAATAATAATAATATTTTTTAAAGACTTGCTATGTGTCAAGCATAGTAATAAACACTGAGGTTGATACAATGCAATCAGGTCAGACGCAGTCATAGTCCAAGGGAGAGGGAGAACAGGTATTTCATCTTCAACTTACAGATGAGGAAACAGAGGCACTGAGAACTGAAGTGATTTGCCCAAAATCACACAGCAGGCAAATGATGAAACTTGATGGAAGCAGCATGGCCTAGTAGAAGGAGCACAGGACTGGGAGTCAGAGGACCTGGGTTCTAATCCCAGCTCTGCCACTTGTCTGCTGTGTGACCTAGGGCAAGTCACTTAACTTGTCTGTGCCTGTTACCCCATCTGTAAAATGGGGATTAAATCCTCCTCCCTCTGAATTAGACAGGGACTGTGTCCAACCCGATCATCTCGTATGTATTCCAGCACTTAGTATGATGCCTGACCCATAGTAGGTGCTTAATAAGTTCCATAAAAAAACCCCTAAAAACAAGTATTAGAACCTGTGTTACCTGGCTTCTGGGCCTAGGTACTTTCCCCTATTCCATGATCATCCCATGCTGCTTCACTGTGCTAAGAAACTGGATTTGGTATTGCAATTGCCGTAGGAGGCTTAGCATTTTCACTGTGGAATTACTTGGGGCTGACTAGGAAAACGAGGGTCTCCATCTGGCTCTTCTAGGGTCTTTTACTTCCCATAGAGGAAAGGATCTCAGATATGGAACCCATAGTGAACCATGGGGAAGTCTATTAATCATTTGGAAACAAAAAAGGCAAACAACATTAAAAATGGATTTTAACACAACGACTCTGTACACAAAATAATTCTGTCACTACAGCAGAGAAAGCAGCTGTGCTCAGCATCAGTGTGGTTACCACTGTGCATCTGGCTGAGATTGTTTAGACCAGCCCACAGAACAGCCCTCCAGTAGTTGACAAATACTTTCACAAGGTTGACAGGATTCAATGACTTGTGATTGGAGCAGCATGTGTTAGCAGTGAAATTTTCAATATTGTTGATTGGTAGTACTTCTTGAGCTAACTCTGACTTGGGTTTACATGACAGTAAATGCCAGTAGGATGTATTTAAATTACTTCCATCACATGTGTCTTATCTCATGACGAGTTAAATGTTTCCCCTTGGAGGAGTGATTGACTCTTCCAATAGTCCTAAATGGCCTCATTTTATCTGGAAGAGTTCAGTTTATTACCTCATGTCCTGGCAGAGTTCACTCCACTTTCATGGGAGTAGAGGATGAAGGTGGAGGAGTTTATTCCCAGAGAGCATATTCTCCTTTCTTACTAGAGAATGAGGCATGAAGCTTCAATTCTTATCTTTAAATCTTGTCCATCATTGTCATTTCTTTATCTGAGGAGCCCTCCCTCTGTTCCCAGAGAGCCGGAAGATCCCAGTCTCACAGCACTCATGTCCATATCTGTAATCTATTTATGTATTTTACTATCTGTCTCCTCCTTTAGATTATAAACTAATTGTGGGCAGGGAATGTATCTGTTATATTGTACTCTCCCAAGCACTTAGTACAGGGCTCTGCACACAGTAAGTGCTCAATAAATACGATTGACAGACTGACTGACAAATCTGGGCTAGTGGTGAGCCAGAGCATCCTGGTAATAAGAACTACTCCAATTGTCCTGATAATTCAAGGTGAAATTGAGTATTGGCTGAATAAGCTGTCCTCAGCACCTTTTCCATTTCACTTTGTTCTTTGGCATGAGGGTCGTTCTACCCTAGGTAGGGTGACTTCTTTCATCATTAACTGTCTGGACTGATCTAGATAGGGAAGCTTTTACAGTTTCCATAGATGGCAAGTGTAGTAAAAATAGTCTTTGAACATTTCTGAAAACAATCCTGCCTCTGTTATTGACCTACTGTGAGATTTTAGGGATCTCAGGACCCTGTTCTGAGGTTAACGTTAAGGCGAGACCCATTTGGCAGGATGTGAAACTGAGGCATAGAGAGATGAAGTGATTTACCTAAGGGTTCACTGACAGTCTAATCCTCCCTGGGATTATAACCCACTTTAGAGATCTTTCTATTTTCCTTTTCTCCTTCCCAGCACATTTGGGCTGGAAAGTTAAGGATTTTCTCTGTCTCTTTTTCCCAGCAGAATCTAGCATTGGCCTTTGAGATCCATAAAGTTCAGTCAGAGTAGATGCTCTGGCTTCAAGTTATGAGCTGTAATCTTGGGCACTGAGAAATACATTTTTCAAGTATAAAATCATCTGGTTAGAAGATTCCTAAAGTGGACCTGAAATCTGTCAAGGGCACCACTTTCAAAGATGCCCAATTCTAGTCCTCAAAAATTACACCATGATTATTATTAGGATGGTTAATAGTAATCACAATAATGGTATTTGGTAAGCACTTGCTAAGGTAACACAGCAGGCCAGAGGCAGAGCCGGAATTAGAACCTTGGTCCTCTCTCTGCCAGGCTTAGCAAAAGCTATTCTAAAAGCCAGCTCTTTGCACTGGGCCACGTTTCTTTCCTTTTGACGGGATGGTTCCTGTCACTGTTAGAAAGCAATTTGTGCAGCCAATGCAAAATAAAAGGTGCATCAGATCATTTTACCAACTCTAAGAAAGCCCCATATAAGATATCTATCTATCTATCTATCTATCTATCTATCTATCTATCTATCTATCTATCCATCTATCTTTAATCGCATATAGGATAGCTCCAGGATACATTTTAGGAAGTCTGCCAGGACATTTTTGCCGGTGAGCTACGGAATGAGAGATGCTTTCTCCTGGGAAACCTGCTTATAAATGGAATGTTTGTTTTGTTTGCTTTCTGGCTGTTAGGCTAGAAGGGAAAAGCAACAAACTCACTGCCCTGATTGAGGACAATTTTATCATTGCAGTGGGGCAGGGAGGGGAGTCTAAAAGTTTCCCATGTTCAGAACTCAAAGCATTGATAAATATTTGGCTATATTCACCCACTTGCACCCAGGTTAAAGCTGGAAAATATTGTTTCATGCAGCCAAAGCTATTCTACAAGCCATCGAATTGTAGTGGGAGGCTGGAAGAAGCAGTGTTATACTAGTGGAGAGAGCACTAGTCTGGAGACCTGTGTTTTAATCCCGGCTCCGCCGCTGGCCCGGCTGTGTAACTTTGGTCAAATCAGTTAACTTCTTTGTGCCTCAGTTTCCTCATCCATAAAATAGGGATAAAATTCCTGTTCACCTTCCCTCTTAGACTGTGAGTCAGGAACTGTGTCTGACCGGATTACCTTGTATCTACAAACTTAAGTACAGTGCTTGGCATAAAGTAAATGCTTAAAAAAAGACAATTATAATCAGGGGCAGCAGTGGTAAGAATGTTGGAAGGGATGCCAGTGTGGTCAGGTGGTGGCTACCATACTGGGAGAGGCAGCCAAAGAGGACCAGCCCAGGGGATCTTGGAGGAGAGAGGCCAGATGGCTAATGAAAGCCTGGCCCTGTGGAGTCTTACTGAGCTGACCTCTCCCAAACCACTCTGCAGAGTTGGGGAGAGATCTAGTGCCTGGTTCCCCAGGCTGGATCTCTCCCTAACATTTATTCCACTCCCTGTGAGCAAAAACTAGGCTCTCAGCCTCCTTCCTTCCCACCTCCCTCCTGCTCCTCCTTGTCCCCACTGATTTTTCTTCCCCTTTCCCTTTACTTCTGCTGTTCCCAGAACATGACACTTTTCAGCTTGATGCTGGGCACCTTGTCGGAAAAAGAAATGGTCATCATGGACAAAATAGTGAGCAATCCAATGATTCCCAGAAGCTCTCCTGGTGGAGAGAGCAAACGAACCTTGGGAAGAAGCAATCGATCAATCATGCACACCTCTTAGTTCCAATTAACCTTCAAGTAAAAGAGAGTTCACTGAAGACTTTCTCCTTTTAGAATGTAAGCTCCTTGTAGTCTATGAAGGTATTGTCTACACTTCAAGTGCCGTGTACTGTTCACCACACTGAATAAGTGCTCAGTAAATGCTGCTACTACTCAGAAAGGCTTGGTTTTCCCTTGCTGAACTTCAAATAGAAAGGAATTGTGAACATTTGACTTCTTAGTTTCCCCTATAAGTTGTGAAATGGCATCACTGTCACCTCTACAAGTCCACCCCAAACTAAATCGGCTTATTCTCCAGTCCTGCAAAAATATGGCCTTAAGAGAACCAGAATTAATGAACGAGAGCTGAGGCTAAATGCTCACTTTGAAACTGTTCATGAGGTGACTTGGAAAAACTGGGTACGGTAACTCTGTCTAACACCGCATGTAATAACAGTAATGTGTCTCTGTCAGGAACTAGCGAACACATCCAAGTAGCTGCTGACCACTCCTGCTCTCTGAGACCCTCAAGGCAAGAGACAAATAAGCAAATTAGGCCGATGATAAATCATTCCCTCACCTCACAGTCAAAACCGAGAATCAAACCTGCAAGGCTGGGCTGTTTGCCCTGACAAAACTGGGAGGCCACTCACAGGTTTGAAAATGCTGGAAAGAGCAATTTTATTCATAAAAATCTGGTTGAGACTCTCTTGTAGGTAGGCATGGGTACATAAGAGGTACCGTATCTACTTCTTTTTCCATTTATTCATGTGTTCTCAAAGAAGCAAACTGGTAAGCCCCAAATATGATAGCTAAGCATCCTGGTAACCAGTGGGAAGAGGAAATTGACTGTGAAAAGGGGAATATGGAAAGATAAACCTACCACCTAGTAACCCTGAAGGATACCAATATAGACCCAATCTTCAAAGAACTGCTATTGCTGAGTTTTAACAGTGGTTTACCTAGTCTGGTATTCTGTCTCTTCCAGAGGCAACAGTAGTCATATACAGTGATTGTCTTCTATGAAATGCATTCCAGTGGTTACAAATGGACCACCTTCCTTATCCAACTTCCCTCTACTGCCTTAACTTTCCCTCTAGTAGCTCATGACTCTATCCAAGCTTCTCTTGTTTTCATACTTTTGGCCTGCTCAATTTCCTATAGTAATAAATTCCATGCCCTCACCACCTGTTGTATGAAGAAATGTTTCTTTTTATTTGTTTGGGACACATCACCTCAAATTTCAGTGTGTTCCCTTTGATTCTAGTGGTGTGAGATTAACAAATGCCAGTATTATAATTATTATTATTAGTGGTGGTAGTAGTAGTATAGGATTTAATAGAGAGCAATTCCGTGTTTGCCCTGTCCACAAGATTTTGTAAACTTCAATCATGGTCCCCTTCCAACTACATCCTTCTGGACAAAAGAGTCAATCTTTTCAGTCCAATGTCATATGGAAGCATCTCCATCCCTATGTTCATTTTAGTTGCCCTTCCCGTACTGTCTCCAGCTCTTTTACCATCATCATCATCATCATCATCATCATCAATGGCATCCACTCATTCATTTATTCAATCATCTGGCAAGTGTTCACTATGTACAGAGCACTGTATTAAGGGCTTGGGAGAGTACAAAACAACACACTTGGCAGGCATGTTTCCCTGCCCACAAAGAGCTTTTATGCTTTTAAAAGTCCAAAGTGAGATTGTATTACCTGTATTAAAAAGATTGTCAATTTTAATTATGCCTGGCCTCTGGGGATTGGTGATATCATTAGATGACATCATTAGGTTTGGGTTGGAGGTAGCTGGCCTTGCTGTAACCAACTGGGGAATGCCCAAGTGACCTGTCAAGTGGTCTGACCCTGACTCCAGGTTTCCTCTCTTCCAATGCTGATGGTGCAGAATCCAAATGAGGGAACTAAGAGAAGTCAGAAGGTGCATTGTGAAGGGAAATTAATACACAATGAATGAGATTTGATTTAGAATCCTAGATGAACTGCCATTTATGTGATTAAGAAAGGGCGATTATGGAAGCAGAAACAGCAGAGCAGAGGGCTAGCATAGAAACCCTTCCAGAAAAGATTTTTGGCAATCTCATGAACTAGGCTTTTATGGTCCAATGAAGATGCAATTATAAGAAGATCCAGGATGGTTTGTTTTTTTTTTTTTCTTCTCATTACGATTCTTAAAGGGAAGAGAGAACAGAGATGATACATGCCAAATACGGGGCAAATACAGGATCTGGGAAGGGGAAGAAGTAGAAAGGAGTAGCCCTTGTAAACTAAAGAAGGGCCAAAATCAAGGCTTACTTTGGACTATAAAAACAAGGGTGTCAATATATTTAGATGCATTAATTTAGGTTTTAATAAAGGCTACAGGTCATTTCAAAGCTGGCACAGCCTCTGGCTAATGGCATTAAATCAACAGAGAAGCTTTTATTTATTCAAGAAGGTTTCTAAGGCTGACAGTCCATAGACCTCTGTTGCTCATTTGAAAATTCTAGCTAATGCCCCTAATCACTCAAAATAGCAAGGGATCCTACAGACATAGAGAATTAGAACACTGATTACTTACTGTCCATTACTTGTCCATAAGGTTCATGTCTCCTAGCCAGGCAGAATAGTGAATATAGAATATCATCATCATTATCAATAATAATAATGATGGCATTTATTGACACCCACTGGGGTGTGTCCACACTGGAATTTCAAGTAGCAAATCTTCTGAGGATAATCTAATGAAGCAGATTTTGACAGCGCTGTTTAAAAACATCTGGATTCTGCAAGATGTTTTCATTCCAGTGATAAGTTTACTGCCAACAGGTTAGGCCATTGGAAGGCCACTTTTAGCAAACCAGTGACACCAGGTCTCAGTGAGGTTGCTTGGCTTTGCCTGCCTTCACCTCTCTCAGTATCCTTAGGCTAGGATTGGGGGGTGCTAATGAACCCCCAGATTGGTGTCCCCCCAGCCCTGAACAAAATTTTTGCTAACTCAAAGTGGGCCAAGGTGTGGGGCAAAATAACAGAAAAGAGAAAAAATAGAGAGAAAAAGAAAGAAAAACAGAGGAAGACAGAGAGAGGAAAAAATGAATGGGGAAGAGATAGAAAGGGAAACAGTCAAAGGGAGAAAGGAAACAGACATGAGGGGCAGAAAGCAGAACGAGAAGCAGTGTGGCCTAGTCGATAGAGCACGGGCCTGAGAGTTGGAAGGATCTGGGTTCTAATCCTAGCTCTGCCATTTGTCTGTTTTGTGACCTTGGGCAAGTCATTTCACTTCTCTGGGCTTGTTAGCTCATGCATAAAATGGGAATTAAGACTATGAGCCCCATGTGGGATATGGACTGTGTCCAAAATGGTTAGGTTGTATACACCCCAGTTCTTGGTACAGTGCCTGCAATTGTAAGTGCTTAACAAATACCATGAGAAAAAACAAAAACAGAAAAAGAAGCAGATGGGGGAAGAAAAACTATACTAACACACCCAGGCACATAGAGAAAAAATTTAGATGCACACACTGGAATGTGCAGAAAAAATAGCCAGAAGACATCCTAGTCAGCTCCACTTCTATGGTAAGCTCCTTCACTAGACTGTAAACTTCTTGAGGGCAGGGACCATGTCTTCCAACTCTGTTGTACACTCCCAAGTGCTTGGAACAGTGCTCTGAATTTGGCAATCACTTAATAAGCGCTATTGATTGACCGACTGTGTCTTTTGTTGCTGCCCCTCAGGCTCTGAAAAGGGATGGAGGTGAAGAGTCTAACCAACAGGGGCTGGGTGACTGGGAGTAATAGTGGAGGCAGTAGTAGTAATACTATTTATTGAGCACTTACTGCCCAACACTATACTAAACTCTGGGACAGAATATATAGATGGGAATTAGATAAGCACTTAGTGCAGTGCTCTGCACACAGTAAGTGCTCAATAAATACAATTGAATGAATATAGTTCCTGTCCCTCATGGGACTCACAACCTAAAATGGTGGTGGTGATGGTGCTTAAAAATGAGTAGCAGCCATAATCACCCAGGCACCCAATCACTGCAGAGTTGTTTCCCCTCATTAGATTGAAGGGCAGAGACTGTGTCTTTTACCTTTTCATTTGGTCCCTAACACCAAATATAGTAGGTCCTAGTACTCAGTGCAGAGCACACAGCCGGCTCTCATTCATTCATTCATTCATTCAATTGTATTTATTGAGTGCTTACTGTGTGCAGAGCTCTGTACTAAGCTCTCAAAAATGATTGAATGAATGAAAGGACATCTGGAAATTTGCCCCAGAGATTCCATGAGTTTCTATTTCTTTTCACTGGTGCCAGCAATAGCCAATGTGTACTACAGTTGCCTCTAACACCGCAGCTCAGGTATTCTCCCTAAATACCCAGTCAAAGATGACTCTTACTGGGTTCCCTTTTTGCCTTTTTGGTACTGGGACAAATCTCCTCAAAACACATCTACTCAACCAAAGTGGAAAGACTGGTCTCCTTCTCCACTCCTCCCTTGGACCTTCCATTCATATCCTCCAGGACCGCTTTCAGAAACAATGCTTACCATTTAACCATGATGAAAGGTCAAGTCTGCAGTGACACTGGATTCCAAGTCCTATTTTGGGCCGCTGAATTGAGAAGAGTTTACTTCTTCCTCCCTCCGAAGGACATCTGGGAGGTGTGTCAGGAAGCTGCAGTAGAACCAACCAACAATCAGTATCTGGTTAATCAAACTGGGACCTGTTAACATAAAGAGTTGCAAATTACACTGACCTTTAACTGATTCCTTTTTCCTTCCACCCAGGAACCCTAGGGATGGAATCCTGAACAAGGGACTCTACCAGATACCTGCCAAATAGGAAAGAGATGGATTTGTCCATTGAAGAAAAAAAATCAGCGTCCCGATGAGATCCTAGGGTTTAAATTCATTTCAAGAGCAATGCAATTGCCCCGGTTTAACCCAGCATGATTCTATTGAAAGCAGTTGACATATAACAAAACTCAGAGAAACTAAAGAGGCTTCAGAGAGGGAGATCTCCACATGGGATATTTTGTTCAGAAGTACTTAACAAGAGGTCAGTTTTCTACATCAAACAGAACTCTTAATCTAATAGGTGAAAATTAGCAAAGGAGCTTTAGGAAATCATAGGAGAATGCATTTGATAGGAAGATTAGACACGGACTGCTAGCAAAATGTCTTCTGTAACTTACTGGGAAAATTTGTTTTAGTTCTTAGAATCCTAGAATCTAGCGGGACTCTTGAGAGGTCCATCCTCCTGCCTCCATGCAGGATCACACCCAAGCCAGCCTCGGCTGGTGATAATTGATTCAACTTTTGAAATCTCTAGAGAGGAACACGCCTCCTCAGATGGACTAAGACAGAAAATACATGCATGATCCGTGTGAGTGTTCATTTCAGAACTTTATGTGGGTTGAAATTTCGTGGTAAGAGCTGGCCTGAGCACAAGCAGACAAATGTGACTCCTTTGTTTCTACTGGTTGAATCTGATTTGGCTTCAGGGAGGTGGAGAAGACTACTGAGGCTGAGAAGCAGTGTGGCCTACTGGATAGAGCATGGGCCTGGGAGACAGGAGGACATGGTTTCTAGTCCTGGCTCCACCACTTGTCTTGTGGAGTGGGGAAACATGGACTGAATGGCTCCAAAGAAAAATGATCCGGGAAGCAGAGTGAAGTATGGACTATAGTGGGGAGAGACAAAAGACAGTAATGAGGCTGATGCAGTAATCAAAGTGGGGTAGGATAAGTGCCTGGATTAATATGGCAGCAGTTTGGATGGAAAGGATTTTAAGAATGTTGTGAAGATTGAACTGACAGGATTTGGTAACAGATTGAATATGTAGGTGGAATGAGATGGATGAGTCAGGGATAATGTCAAGGTTATGGGTTTGTGAGACAGGGAGGATGGTGGTGCTGTCTCCAGTGATGGGAAAGGCAGGGGGAGGAAATCCAAATATTTCACGGACAAAGTGAGCAAGTGCAAAAATGTCTGTCAAAGACACCCACTCTAGTATGCAGAATCACTGTCAGCAGCATCATCTTCAAGCCAGAGGACAAGTCTATTGACCCATAAAGAGAAGAACAATTGACTCACTGTCTCTGGGGGAAGTGATAGGTTTAGAAACTGAGGAGCATTCTTACTCCTACACTTCTTAACCTTTTGGGGGTTTGGGGGACTAAGGGAACTCTCCTCCAGAGAGTGTAATCAGAGACTTTGATGAGCAGCAAAGTCTTAAAGAATGTTGCTGCTGGGGACTTCTCAACCTGTTGAACAATCTGAGAGCTGGAAGGGGCCCTGAGGGAGATCCCCACTCCTGCCATTGGCTCTCTCTGTTTTCTCAACTGAAATATAGAACAATCAATCAAATTTATTGAGCATTTTTTGCGTGCAGAAAACTGAATGAAGCATTGGAGTGAATACAATATAACAGATTTGGTAGATGCACTCCCTCTCCGCAAGGATCTTACAATCTAGAGGGGAAGACAGACACTAAAATAAATTACGGACATGAACTTAATTGGGCCTGATGGCACGACAGGCCCACAGGGTGGGTAGAAGTGGTGGTCAATGGGTAATATGTAGACAAGCTGGGCAAGCAGAAGTGATGAGAAGATTGAGTAGGTGGGAACAGGGGTGAGGCAGATAGGAAGATGATGTATTCTCCCATCAGAAACTAATGGATAAGCCTCAACCAAGAGACTGAGGACTGAGAACCCGGTGCATCTCCCATCATCATCATCATCACCAGTATTTATTGAGTGCTTCTGTGTGCAGACCACTGTACTAAATGCTCGGGAGAGTACAGTACAACAGATTGGTCAACATGTTCCCTGCCCAAGGTGTGCTTACAGTCTAGAGGGGGAACCAGACATTAAGATAAATATGTACACTATTTATAATATATCATTTATAGACAGTATAGATTTATCAATTTATAAATCTCCTCAGGACTTGCACTGTGCACTGCTCCTCACATCTGGTTCCAGAGTCCACTCTCTCCAGGTTTGAGAATGTTAGTCCCAATTCCAGGGCCAATAGTGGGTAGTAGTCCACTTTGCCAATGGAAACTGCAGGCTCCCACCTGTCAACAGCCACCATTGCTAGGAGGAGAGATTACTCATCAACTACAGGAACTAAGGACCCTGAGAAAGGGCCCAGATAATCTTTATCTCCTCCACCAGAAGGAGAGGCTGCATGTAGGAAGTGAATCCTCATGACAGATTGATCTCTGCTTGATTTCAGGAATTAAAGACCTCACACATTCCTACAGGAGTGCATGATGAGGGATTTTAGCCAGAACAGAAGGTCCGACAATCCTGAATTGGGTCGACGGGTAAAAGAAGGAAGTTATGATCATTTCAGGGGAGAGTTTGGATGCATGGGTTTGGCTAAGGGGTCTTTAGGACATGAAAGGCAAAGCTTACGCTGTGATAATGTTTTGCTTCCTGGATTAAGTCAGGTTAGTGAAACCAGGTGAAGGGGACCAGATAGGTGCCTCTTGTGAATGTGATCCTGCTGTGAAGTCTCTTGGCATTTGCTGCCCTCCACCACGGTATGGACTCAGTAACCTCTAGTGGAGGGAAAGGAATGAATTGCTGTCAAAGTTCACAGACTTTAAGAATGCAAGACTGACCAACCTGAAATGCCCAAAGAATGTTTTAATTGCATATTGGCTTCTACTGTGCTTCCTCTTCTATTAAAGATTCCCCAAATCAATAAAAACACAAGTGCAGGAAGCAGAAAACTGTGCCACAAAGCAGAAAATGCCTCAGTAATAATCAATGACCCCTACCCCCAGCATTCCACGGTAATTTAATAATGTGTTTATTTAATTAAGCTTAAATGGAGTCATCAAAAGTAATAAGCAGAGGGTGCTGTTTGCACTTTCTTCCTAGGAGCTCAAGGTGGTTAACAATAGCTTTGTTAAATGGACAACTCTGAACCATTAATTTTTCACCCAGAAGGAGGAAAAAGAAGAGGAGGTATGACACCTGTATACTTGTTTTGTTTTGTTGTCTGTCTGACCCTTCTAGACTGTGAGCCGGTTATTGGGTAGGGACCGTCTCTATATGTTGCCGATTTGTACTTCCCAAGTGCTTAGTACAGTGCTCTGCACACAGTAAGCACTCAATAAATACGATTGAATGAATGAATGAATGAATGAATACCGTGCTCTAAAACCGACCTACTTTGCATCTCCCTGACTGCAGCTGCATGGGTGAAGTCGAATGATTGTATTTAGGCAGTGAACTGGCTAATAAATAGAAAAAAAATATTTCGAGGACTATATTGACGTAATCTCAGCATCTGATGCAGCAGAGACAAACGTTGACAAGTCCTGGTCTGATGCGGTGTGGAAATGTACTGGGCTGTATTTGTGCCCACATCCATACAATACTTAACTGGCTGCTGTGTGGTGTTTGATTAAATATTTAATTGGTTATCTGGGAGAGGAAATGCACCATTAGCTCTTGGGGAATTACACCGTTTGTTCCTCATTTCCTCTTTTAAATAAAACGTGTAACTCATTGTCACTCAAACATAATGCGGCATGCCTATTAAAAGGGAGTGGTGATGGAGTAGAGAGAAATAAATAAACAGGTTAAAGGACATCATTTGGTCTCAATAGGGAGCTAGAATAAGAAGGTTCCTTGAACTGAATTAATTCCTTCATTCCATAAGCCTCTGCCTGCTGTGTGTAAAGCACTATACTAAGTCCTCGGAAAAAGAATCTACCATTCATTCAGTCGTATTTATTGAGCCATAAGAAATAGACTTGTTCCCTGGCCCCAAGAGACTCACAATCGATCTCCAAGGTGGGGATAGTTGGCAATGGATCCACAAGGAGGGATGAAACAATAAAAACACAAAAGCAACATAAAAGGCAAACATGATAAACACCAAGAGGGTGTCAGACTGTTGTGACTAGAGGAGCAAAGTTTCAAGTTTCCCATTGCTCAAATAGGGCTGTTCTCAGGCTCCCTAATATTCCCCAAATTGGAAAATGCTCACACTGCCAGAATGCCCATTGGAGAAGAGGCTGGAGGGAGCCTGGATGGGGTAGAAGAGGCTGGAGGGAGCCTGGATGGGGTAGAAGGTGGGGCTGAGTGGTGTCTCTTTCTTCTCTCTCTCTCTCTCTCTCTCTCTCTCTCTCTCTCTCTCTCTCTCTCTCTCTCTCTCTCTCTCTCTCTCTCCTCCAATGCCCAATGTACCACTGCATCCTCCCTCTACCACACTACTGCCATAGATGTGACCCCAGTAGTCTGAGGCAAACAGGGTGGCAACCATAGGAATATAATTTAGGAACCAATCTCTCATCTACTCTCATGCCAGAGCAGCATCAAACTAAGAACATGAATAATTTCTATATTTATTAACCTTGGCTTCCCTATGTCTCCCTCTTAGTGTCTTCATTTTCCTGTTTTTCTTTTTGTCTCTCTCATCATGTCTCCCTGCTTCTTTTGCCTCTCTCTTCGGATGGGATGCTGGAAAGTTGGCTTCTTGTCATTTCAAAAGGGAAAGAACTGGCTTGAGTGAACTCTGATGATGGACTTTTAATTAGAGACTTCATTAGACAAGCCCTAGAAGGGTTCTCAAGAGGTCATCTAATCCATTCCTCTGCTTCTAGGCTAAACTCAAGCCTAGGAAGCTTCTAGGGACCACCCAAGCCAGGATGACTTCTCTCCCGTACTTAAGAATCTCCAGGAAAGGAGCTTCCACACTCTCATACAGTGGCTCATGCTAGCGACACACAGTCCTAATTCATCTTTGTCTTTGTCGTGACATTTCTTTGGCATTAAATGCAAACCTATGGAAAAATATAGGCATGCATATGGATATGTGAATATAATTTTATTTATTTATCTATTTATATTAATGTCTCTCCATTCTCTAGACTGTAAGCTTGTTGTAGGCAGGGAATGTGTCCGTTTATTGTTGTATCGCACTCTCACAGGTGCTTGCTTAGTACAGTGCTTTGCACACAGTAAACCGTCTATAAATATAAATAATATATACTGAATGTGCTTGTGCATATCAATTTTTTTTGTTGAAGAGGAACTAGCTAACATTAAAAATTGGTTACCAACAACTACTCATAGCTCATGCTGACTTCTGATCGCCAGGCTGACATTTCTGGTCACCCCTGGTCACCTCACAATTGGACATTTAAAGGTCTTCATACACAGTCTGTGCCAGTGTACACATAGTTTAGAAATAGATGTTGTTGTAGGCAAAACAATGACAATAAACAGGAACCTCCATTAATTTTAGATGTATTCAGTGGACATTAGAGTTATCTGCCCTACACAACTAAACAATTTTACTGAAAAAAGTCATGTTCTAAAAGTTGGGGCAGTAGGAAGCATAGTTGGCTGCGTTTAAAGTAGGAGATGTTTATCAAGAGGAGGATTTTAATTAAAACTGGCATTTGGAGACTGCCAGCTATTTATGAAAAGCTTCACTGCTGTAGAAGTGACCCCAGTAGTCTGAGGCAAACAGGGTGGCAACCATAGGAATATAATTTAGGAACCAATCTCTCATCTACTCTCATGCCAGAGCAGCATCAAACTAAGAACATGAATAATTTCTATACTTATTAACCTTGGCTTCCCTATGTCTCCCTCTTAGTGTCTTCATTTTCCTGTTTTTCTTTTTGTCTCTCTCATCATGTCTCCCTGCTTCTTTTGCCTCTCTCTTCAGTTGGGATGCTGGAAAGTTGGCTTTTTGTCATTTCAAAAGGGAAAGAACTGGCTTGAGTGAACTCTGATGATGGACTTTTAATTAGAGACTTCATTAGACGAAAAGCTTTGCAAGGACTGAAGTCAAGCCATCCCTACCCTTCAGCTCCCCTGGTTTTCTGACCGGCACCAGAAGCTCATGGTCAGTCAGTGTTTGGTGGAAGGATGATCTTTGAGTAGACAAATCCTACATCCTGGTTTGATCAATCAATCAATCAATGTTATTTCTTAATCTCATACTATGTTACTGTTCTACTGCTGGGGAGAGTACAATATAACAGAACTGGTAGACGTGTCCCTTGCCCACAACAAGCTTACAGTCTAGAGGGGGAGACAGACATTAATATAAATAATTCAGAATATATAATTTATAGATATGTACATCAATGCTGTGAGGATGAGGTTGGGGCAAATACCAAATGCCCAAAGGTCAGAGATCCAAGTGCCTAGACAAAGTTGACTGGGAAACACCTAGGTTTCTATCTGAGGCAGCTATAAAAAAATCCAAATGCCCCAGGAGTTGGTGTCCCGCTAAACTGGTGAAACTTCTTAACAGTCCCACAGCGGCTTTTGCCCATTTTACATGTTTAATCCACTAGATTGTAAGACCCTGGAGGACAGGGATTGTATCCAACAACTCAGTTGTACTGTACTCTCCCAAGCACTTAGTACAGTGCTCTGCACACAGCAAGCACTCAATAAATACTGCTGATTGACTGATAGACTGCTACAACTGGGCTGAAATAGGCTTAAGATGTGCCTTAGCAGGCTGTGACTTTTAATACTAAGGTCCAAGAACGCTGGAAGACTTTGCCCACTGTGTTTTAGGTCCTTGCCTGGACTGGTGTTCCAGTGTCCTGATTCCCTGATGGAGAAGCATTGTAGTTCTGTGGAAAGATCACTGGCTTTGGAGTCAGAAGTCATGGGTTCAAATCCCGACTCCACCAATTGTCAGCTGTGTGACTTTGGGCAAGTCACAACTTCTCTGTGCCTCAGTTACCTCATCTGTAAAATGGGGATTAAGACTTTGAGCCCCCTGTGGGACAACCTGATCACCTTGTAACCTCCCCAGCACTCAGAGCAGTGCTTTGCACATAGTAAGTGCTTAATAAATGCCATCATTATTATTATATTATTATTCCCAGCCTCCATGACCTCCTATGAGACATGCTTGCCCCTCCACATTCCTCATAAGGAAGACTCATGAAGAAAGCTCACCTCCTCTAGGAGGCCTTCCCAGACTGAGTCCCCCTTTTCCGCTGCTCCTCCTTTCCTCCCTATCACCTACTACCTCCCTCTGCTCTATCATCCCCCCCGCCCCACAGCATGTGTGTATATATGTACATATTTATGATTCTATTTATTTTATTAATGATGTGTATATATCTATAATTCTACTTATTTACATTGATGTTATTGATGCCTGTCCACTTGCTTTGTTTTGTTTTGTTGTCTATTCCTCCTTTCTAGACTGTGACTGTTCGATAGGGATTGTCTCTACTGGTTGCCGAATTGTACTTTCCAAGTGCTTAATACAGTGGTCTGCACACAGTAAGCACTCAATAAATACAATTGAATGAATGAATGAACGAACGAACGAAAGTTCAGGGGCAAAGTGTTTCTCGTATCTCTTTCTTGAAGCTCTCAGTGCTCCCATCTCCCCCTCTTCTGCCCCTCTTGAACCCGCCAATATTTTGTGACTAAATTAAAACCATCAGACATTAGCTACCCCAAAGTCTCCTCCTCACCTCCCCAAGTCCCTCCACCCCTATATCCACTCTCTCATCTTCCCAGCCCTCTCTCAAGAGGATATCTCCCATGGGTTTTCAAATTATAAACCTTCTACGTGTTTCTCTGGCCTAATCCCCTTTCCCTTTAAAAAAATTTTCTCCCATTTTTCTTCCCTCCTTGACCACCTTTTTTAATCACTCGCACTTCTGATGGCTCCTTCCCCTCTGCCTTCAAGCATTCTCATGTCTCTTCCATGCTGAAGAGGCCTTCTCTGGATTACACCACCCCTTCTGTAACAATAATAATAATAATAGTAATGATGGCATTTGTTAAGCGCTTACTATGTGCAAAGCACTGTTCTAAGCGCTGGGGGGGGGGATACAAGGTGACCAGGTTGTCACACGTGGGGCTCACAGTCTTAATCCCCATATTACAGATGAGGTACCTGAGGCACAGAGAAGTTAAGTGACTTGTCCAAAGTCACACTGCTGACAATTGGCGGAGCTGGGATTTGAACCCATGACCTCTGACTCCAAAGCCCGTGCTCTTTCTATTGAGCCAAGCTGCTTCTCTGATGATGGTATTTGTTAAGTGCTTACTATGTGCCAAGCACTGTTCTAAGCGCTGGGGGGATACAAGGTAATCAGGTTGTCCCACATGGGGCTTACAGTCTTCACCCTTATTTTACAGGTGAGGGAACTGAGGCACGGAGAAGTGAAGTGACTAGCCCAAAGTCACATGGCTCACAAGTGGCAGAGTTGGGATTAGAACCCACATCCTCTGACTCCCAAGCCCGGCCTCTTGCCACTGAGCCACGCTGCCTCTCTTCTAGGTATCACCCCATCTCATTCCTCCCATTTTTGTTCAAACTTCTAAAATGGCTTTCATATTCCTGCTTCCTCTCTTCTAGCTTTCTTTTTGACTCACTAAAATCTGGTTTCCTTCTCCTTCACTTCCTACCCTCTTCCAGGTCACCAGTGCCCTCCTCCTTGCTGAATCTAATAGACTCTATGCTAATGAACTCTTGGCTCCTCCATTGCCTTTCACACCGTGAGCTACTACCTCCTCTGGAAATGCTTCCTAATCTTGGTTTTATCGATGAAATTCTCTTCTAATTTATCCTCTAACCTCTCTGGCCACTCCTTCACAGTCTTCTTTGCTGGCTGTTCTTCCACTTTTGCACCTCACATCCTGAAACTGCGGTTGCCACTCAAGACTCTGTTCTGCGTCCTCTTCTCACTTTACAATCACTCTTTCAGGGAACTGACTTATTCCCATAGCATTCTTCAATCATCCCTATGTAGATAGTAAGCCAAATCTTCTTTATTGGACCCAAACTCTCCCTTTCCTGAAATCTCACTTTATCCTCTTGCCTCCAGGACATCTGTGCATAAATGTCTTGCCAGCACATACAGCTCAATATATCTAAAACTGAACACTTCCATCTTCCCTCCCAAGAAGCAGCGTGGCTCAGTGGCAAGAGCACAGGCTTTGGAGTCAGAGGTTATGGGTTCAAATCCTGGCTCTGCCAATTGTCAGTTGTGTAACTTTGGGCAAGTCACTTCACTTCTCTGGGCCTCAATGACTTTATCTGTCAAATGGGGATTAAAACTGTGAACCCACCGTGGGACAACCTGATCACCTTGTAACCTCCCCAGCACTTAGAACAGCACTTTGCACATAGTAAGTGCTTAACAAATACCGTTATTATTATTAAATCCCCTCCTCCACCTATCCCCTCACAGTTCACACCACCATCATCTTCTCTCTTTCAGAAGCCTGCAACTTTGGTAATACCCTAGAGTCCTCACTCTCCTCAACTCTCACATTTAATCTGTGCTAAACCCTGTCAGTTTTTCCTCAACATTTCCTGGATCTGCCCCATTCTTTTCATCCAAACATCCACTGCTCTGGTCCAGACACTCATCACATCCCAACCAGACTAATAAAGCAGCCTCATCACTACTCTTTCTGCCTCCAATCTTTCCCCTCTCCAGATCTTCACTCTTTGGTCAGGATCTTTGATCTGAAGTGTCATTCTCTTCACATCCCTCCACTTCTAAAACATCTTTAGTGGCTGCACATTCCTTTCTCCATCTATTCTTCTCCCTTCTTGTCTTCTCAAATCCACTGTCCTTACTCTCCCATTCCCCTCTTCGTCTTTTTCCCTTTACCTTCTTTGCATGGTCCTCATTCTTCTCTCCATCACCTCTCCCCCACCCCCCAAGGATGACTTTTTTCTGGTCTCCTTGTTTGGGAGACACTTCCCACTGGTGGGACCAGCCATAAGCAGGGTCAGAAAGTAGGCAAGTAGGAGGTGAAGTAATTTAGAGGCATATATTAACTACGATCGCCCGCCACTGCACTTTCAGGAAATGCCAGACACCAGCCAAAATGAAAAAAATGACAGAGTAAACTGCAGATTGGGACTCCCCTGATTCAAGGAGGTAAATGGCAGAAATGAAGAATCTTTTGTTTTCTATGGTTTGGGATTTTCCCCCTTCTGGTCCCCCAGCTGCTGGGTAGTTTATAAATATAAATGGAAGAGTGAAAGTGTATAAACCCCAATTTTATCATTTCCCCATTATCTTCCAGAGGAATGCCTCAGAGGCACTGGAAAAGTGGAGAAATAACAAGTGAGAAGCTCTGGCCCCCTAGATCACATTAGCAGGTTGTGCTGCTTGCAGAGGTGAGAAACCACAGAAGCTGCATTGTGATTTCTCTCCTGTTCCATAATTCAGGGGAAGCCTGAATCTTGTGAGAGAGACAAGGCCTGGGATCCTTTTTTGCTCTTGTCCAGATAGGATAAAGAGCAAAGCATATACACTTTCTCCTCCCTGACAGGTTTTCCAATCCCAGGACACCCTTCCACCCTGCATGTATAGCTGTTATTTGTCCCCCTAAAGACTGAGTGGATCATCTTCTATCAATCGATCGACTGTACATATTAAGTGCTTACTGAATGCAGAACACTGTACTAAGCACTGGGGAGAGTACAATATAACAGAGTTAATAGACACATTCCCTGCCCTCAACATGCTTACAATCTGGAAGGGGAGACAGATATTAATGTAAGTAAATTCTGGATACCATCATCATTATAAAAAACACCCACTATAATAATTGTAATATTGTTTTATCAATCCATGGTACTCTATGAGCACTTACTTTGTGCAGAGCATTGTATTAAACTCTTGGGAGAGTACAACACAACAGAGTTGGTAGACATGTTCCCTGACCCCAGGAAATTTATAGTCTAGAGGGGAAGACAGACATTAAGATAAATAAGCCAAAAAATAAGTGTTATGAGTAAGTGCTTACAATATGCTAAGCACTGTACCAAGCACTGGCATAAATACAAGGTAATTATGTCCTTTTCCATTATGTCCCTCGTCCTCCTCTCCGTCCCCCCCCATCTTACCTCCTTCCCTTCCCCACAGCACCTGTATATATGTACATATGTTTGTCCATATTTATTACTCTATTTATTTATTTTACTTGTACATATCTATTCTATTTATTTTATTTTGTTAGTATGTTTGGTTTTGTTCTCTGTCTCCCCCTTTTAGACTGTGAGCCCACTGTTGGGTAGGGACTGTCTCTATATGTTGCCAATTTGTACTTCCCAAGCACTTAGTACAGTGCTCTGCACATAGTAAGCGCTCAATAAATACAATTGATGATGATGATGATGAATTATGTCAGATACAGCCTAAGGGAGAACGGGTATTTAATCCCCATTATTGTAAATGAGGAACCTGGGGCACAGAGAAGTTAAGTGACTTACCCAAGGTCACACAGCAGGCAAGTGGTGGAGCAAGGACTCCCACTGTTTGCAGAGCACATTCCTAGGTGCTAGGGAACATACAAAAAAAAATAAAAGATATGATTCTTCAAGGAGCTACAGGGCTCATGAGGAGACAATAGACATAAGGTGAATATACAACAGTTAAAAGAGAAAAGACTTAAATAATGAACAAGTGAATAAATAAATCAATAACAAATAAACAGATACATTCATGAGTGCTGCTGTGGCTGATAAGAGCCCTACTGGCAAGGTCTGGGAATTAATCATGATAAATGGGGATGAGGGAATGGGTTTATTATAGAAGACATATTAAAAGAAACAGAGTATTGTAAACTAGCCCAGATTGAGACTCAGTGGAAAGTGAGCACAGGCAAAGGGTTGCAATATATTTTTCCTTGCCCTCAATCCCAACGCTGTAAACCCCTTGAAGTGTTTCATTTTCATCTGTCCACAGTTGAGCCAGACTGTTACTGCAGCGGCTGGAAAAAACAGAAGCAACTCTTTCTGAAGTCTCTTTCCCCTCTCCCCATCCTCTCTCTCACCTAACCTGATGCCACTACTTAAGTGAGATATTCCCATTTTGAGCAGTGTGACCTGCTGTCCCCGCAATCTCAGAATGTTTTGTGAGGGCAATGTCTTAAGGGATGATGCGGCTTCAATCTGCCCCACTAGGTAATGCTACTAACCCTGCCTGCTTATTGCAACCAAATTAAATGAACAGATATCCTGATTTAGAGTTGCCAGAGTCTCTTCCCCTCCCTCGCCACACACATAATGTAGGTTCTTCAGGATACACCTATGTCCTGAATAAACTTGAAACAGGCCTGCATCTCATTCAACTAACCCATCAACCAAATTTCTTGAGTGCTTACTGCATGCAGAGCACTGTTCTAGGCACTTGAGAGAGTAAAATATAACAATATAACAGAGTTGTTAGACATGTTCACTGCCCACAATGAACTTACGGTGGAGGAAGCAGATGACCCAGTGCTTATTACAATGCCGGGCATATAGTAAGCACTTAATAAATGCCATAATTATTATTATTATAAAGGGACTGACCAACTTGAGCAGCATCTGATAAGTCACTGAATGGCACACGGTGACAGAGAACTCCTCCTGACATCCTTGATCTACCCCGCAGGGTGGACTTATCAAATTCTTATTGTATTTATTTTTCCCTTGTGCTTGCAGGTATTGGGCTACGAGCAATACATTCTAAACGTTATTTTTCAGCAGGACAGTGGTTTAAAAATGATTGAATTGGAAATTTCTAGAATTTAGCAACACAAATATCATTTCTGGCACTGACCAATGGTCCATCCAGCCCAAGATTCTGTTTCTGATGCTAGAGGAACAGGACATTTAGAGTAACCAGGTGATGGCTGCCCTCCATGACACCCCTCCTAATGTTTAAAAATCAAAATTTTGGTATTTGTTAAGCACTTACTATGTTCCAAGCACTGTATCAAGCACAGGGGTTGGTCCAAGATAATCAGGTCTGATAAAGTCCCTGTCCCACAAGGAGTTCACAGTCTAAATAGGATTTAATCCCTATTTTACAGATAAGGAACCTGAGGCACAGAGCAGCTTAAGTGATTGAATCAGGGTCACACAGCAGGCACGTGGCAGAACCGGGATTAGAACCCAAATCCTCGAACTCCCAGGCCCGTGGTGTTTCCAGTCGACAATGCTATTTCTCATTTAGGGATGTGCCCTAAAATGTACCAGTTTTCCCTCTAGTAGGTTAATACTGACCATTTGTCCATGAATTTATCCAGACTTCTCTTGAGTCTGCTGATATTTTGGGACTGCCCAACTTTCTGTGGTAATGAGTTCCATAGTCTTAATACCCACAGTGTGTAGAGAAATACACTAGTTCCTATCCAGCACACTTTCCTAGCAGTGTATGAATTTAACCCTAGGGGACTGGGGAGACAATCATTCAATTCATTTCGGAAATGGATGGAAATCTTCCCTGTGCTCGTAATACTGGTTCCTGACATGGAAAGGGAAAGGTGACATGGCCCGCTGAGCTCATAAAAGTTCAATTATCTGGAAGGTTTGTGTTATTGTATTATCTAGGTTTCCTGGCTTTGAAAGGGATTACTTTCAAAGTAAATGGAGGAAGGCAAGGAGGTGAAACCCAATTTGAGTTCAGTAATTTTTTCGTAAAGAACAGGCTGAGCAGAGGCTGGAGCCGCTGAATTCACATAGGAATTAGTCAGATGTAGGACTAATCCTGAATAGGTCCTGGAAGACATTTTCCTAGACACTCCTTATGTACATATCCACAATTTATTTTAACATCTGTCTCCCCCTCTAGACTGTAAGCTCCTAGTTGGGCAGGGGACATATCTTCCAACTGTGTTGTAGTCTCCCAAGTACTTAAGGCAGTGCTCTGCATACAGTAAGCGCTCAGTAAATACTATTGATTTATTATTTTAATAGTATTTGTCAATCACTTAATATATGCCGGGCATCGTACTAAGCCTTGGGGTAGATACAAGCTAATCAGGTTGGACACAGTCCGGGTCCCATGTGTCCCACAGTATTAAACCCCATTTTACCGGTGACCGAGGCACAGAGAAGTTAATTAACTTGCCCAAGGTCACACAGCAGACAAGTGGCAGAGCTGGAATTAGAACCTGGGTCCTTCCGACTCACAGGCCCGGGCTCTATCCATTAGGCCCAGCTGATTCTCAAGCCAACTTGGGACAATAGCATTGCTGCAGCCATGAAGAGGTAAGATAGAGACAAAGCATAAAGTCCAAATCCTTTAGGAGCCACTAGCAAAGGTTAAAGGAAACACAATTCCTCTCTGGAAAAATATTCTTGTCATACTATGCTAGCACCTTTGGTGCCTTGTGTCCCACAAGGTAGGGCTCTATTAAGGCTTGTCAGCACTGGCTACTACTACTACTACTAATAATAATGGCATTTATTAAGTGCTTACTATCTGCAAAGCACTGATCTAAGCACTGGGGAAGTTACAAGGTGATCAGGTTGTCCCACAGTGGGGCTCACAGCCTTAATCCCCATTTTACAGATGAGGCACAGAGAAGTTAAGTGACTTGCCCAAAGTCACATAGCTGACGGTTGGCAGAGCCAGGATTTGAACCCATGCCCTCTGACTCCAAAGCCCGGGCTCTTTCCACTACTACATCCTTAGATGGGCAATTACAAGTGGCTAGGCTTTTTCCCCAGAGAAAGTTCAATACCCACAATCGAACAGACTAGTTCTATTCCATCCCCCTCTCCTGCTAACTGATGGATGCCAGTTATCAGCGGATATGCCGAATCATCTCAGTTGCCTAGAAACCTCCCAGCATATTGATATCGCTGGCCCGTCATCTACTCATTGTTGTTCCCCCATGAGGATCAGGGTGCCCGCAGAGATAAATGTCTCTGTAGGGTGCTCAAAATTCTTTCTTAGCAGTGATTGAATTGAGGTGTGTGTGTGTGTGTGTGTGTGTGTGTGTCTGAGAGAGAATGAGAGAGAGATGCAAAGAAAGCAAGAGAGAGAGAAAGAGAGAGTGAGAGAGAGGAGGGGGAATCCAAAGCCATTTGGTATGAGCTCCCCATGAGTTCTCCAACTCCCTCCAACACCCACAGTTCTAGTCCATCTTCCTGACCACCTCTCACCTCTTAAAAGTCCTAGCATCCACACCTCTTCCCTCCCTAAATGCCCTCTTCAATCACTCACTCTCTGATGGCTCATTCTGCACTACCTTAAAATCCTCCCACATTTCTCCTCTATCCTAAAAAAGCCATCTCTGGATCTGACTGCACCACTCAGTTATCATCCCTCCTCCCTCCTACCATTTTTATGCAAACTCCTCAAATCCCTAATCGACCCTCTACAATCGAGTTTCTGCCCTCTTTCCACCTTGGCATGACTCTGACTTGCCTGACCTAACAGATTCTATCTTAATCCCCCTCCACCTCCCTAGCTGCCCCTGATACTTTGGGCCATCCTTTCTTCTGGAAATACTAACCTAAGTTTTTCTGACACAGTTCTATCCTGGTTTTCCTCTTTCCTCTGGTCAGTCCTACTCATTCTTTCTCACCCACTCTTCCGCTGCTTCCCATCCCCTAAATGTGGATGTTCCTCAAGACTCCATTTCAGATCATCTAAATTTACATTCACTCCCTTAGGGAGCTCATCGCTGTCATGACTATAACAACCATCTCTATGTAGATGACTTCCAAATCAATTTCACAAGCCCTGACTGCTTCTCCTTCCTCGAAGTCTCCCATTTCTTCCTGCCTCCTGGTTATCTCTACATGGATATCCCACTGGCATTTCATATTCTCCTACAAATCATATCTTTCACCTAACTATCCCATTACAGTTGACAACACCACTACCTTCCCCAACTCTGAAGCCCATAACCTTAGTGATATTCCTGCTCTTCAAAACCTCCAATGGTTGCCTATTCCTCTCCACATCAAGCAAAAACTCTTGATTTTTGGCTTTCATTCAATCATATTTATTGAGCGCTTACTGTATGCAGAACATTGTACTAAGGCTTTTAGGCACTCCATCAGTTCCCTCACTCCTACTTATCTGCTCTTCTCCCACTGCACCCCAGGTCCCGCTCTTCATTTCTGTCTGCTAAATACTTATTCTTGTACCTTGTTCTCATCTCCTTTGCCGCTGAACTCTTATTCACACCCTTCCTCTTGCCTGCAACTTCTTCCACCCTTTGCTTTGACAGATCCCAGCTTCCTCCATTTTCAAAGTCTTTCCGAAATCACACCTCCTCTATAAGGCCTTCCCCAGTTGATTTCTAGTGACCTCTTATATTCAACCTAGAGCCTTTCAGAACTTCTGTGCCTCCTGGGTGTACTTAAGTACCCATACTCTCCATTACACCTTTGTCCACATCCTCCATGTCATAAACAAGCACTTAATACAGCACCCTGCACCCAGTAAGCACTCAATAAATAGGATTGACTGATAAGCAGCAAAGTCATGTGCATCACTCATTTTCCCTTCACTTTTCTAACTAATTAATTTTAGTTTCTGTCCTCCTCACCCCTGCTAATTGTTGGAAATCCTTTGTTGGAAATCCCTTCTCTGGTAAACCATTTGCTCTCCCTATCTTCAAAGCCCTTCTGAAATTACATCTCCTTCAGTTAGACTTTCCTAACTATTGTCTCATTCATTCATTCATTCTTTCAATCATATTTATTGAGCTCTTACTGTGTGCAGAGCACTGTACTAAGCGCTTGGGAAGTACAAGTCGGCAAAATATAGAGACAGGCCCTACCCAACAATGGGCTCACGGTCTAGAAGGGGGAGACAGGCAACAAAACAGTCTCTTCTACCCACTCGACTTTCTCTACCTACTGTGTCACCTATGCATTCCCCATTGCCTTTTCTATCTATAATTTATATTAGTATCTGCTTCCCTCACTAGCTTACAAGCTCCCTGAGGCCAGGCATCTTTTCTACTTAATTGGCTATATTTTTTGGCTTCCTGGAGACTAGAGGAACAGCGTGGCTCAGTGGAAAGAGCACGGGCTTTGGAGTCAGAGGTCATGGGTTCGAATCCCGACTCCCCCACATGTCTGCTGTGTGACCTTGGGTAAGTCACTTAACTTCTCTGACCCTCAGTTACCTCATCTGCAAAATGGGGGTTAAGACTGTGAGCCCCACATGGGACAGCTTGATACCTTGTAACCCCCCAGCGCTTAGAACAGTGCTCTGCGCATAGTAAGCGCTTAACAAATTCCATTATTATTATTATTATTATTATTATTATTATTAAGTAGCCAAGGGGAAAGTGCCTACCAGGAGTTTTACTAGGGATATGCACCACTATAATTTATCCATGTAATTACAGAGAATGTGGGAACAGGCTTGCTCCTATTCTCCTCTTCTCTTGTTCTATCTTTCCCAAATCCATTCTGCCAGGGAGAACTTCTGGTTTCCTTCAGCATTCCACTAAGCTCTTATGGCTGGCTGACAGTCTTAGGTGTCCATTCATCTAGAAAGATCTTGGGAAAAAAAAGCAGAAATGCCATCAGATCATTGTTCCTAGGCCGCGATTCAGGCCTTCACAGTGTCAGATTGAATACCTCGGGAGTTTTCAGAGAGTTTCCTTCCTTTTTTGTTTTGACTGATCTGAATTTCAGGGTTGACATGCAGGCATTCGGCTCAAGGTTATGACTACATTCCACACTCTCTGGTTTTTCTGCTCACATTGGCGCTCGCTGTTTAGATGTTGGATGCCTCTAACCCCACTGGCCCAAAGCCCTACCCAGCCATAACTGTGGTTCAGAGAACTTCTGAGAAATGAAGTCCGTTCGTTGCAAATGCCAGCCAAATCTCAATGAGCTGATGTGGTAAGGACATCTGTTCCATTAGAGCCCAGGCTTGAGATAATATATTCTGCCAGAGCTTACTCCTCTCCACAGTTGACTTTACAGGGAAGGGAAATGTGCATTCTGCTTACATCCATGTCCCCTGTTTCTCTAATTGAAAAAAAAAATGAATTGATGTCCAGGATATAGAGTGGTGAATAAAACAGAGTAGAAACTAGAAACATCACATCCCATATTATTAATAATGCAGTTCCAGAAAGCCCCAGAAACATCTCCCAGGACACACTCTACAACTTTAACCTGCTTATATGCTGTGTTCACCACCATCCTGCCTTTAGGGAATATTGTCTCCCCCTTTTAGACTGTGAGCCCACTGTTGGGAAGGGACTGTCTCTATGCATTGCCAACTTGTACTTCCCAAGCGCTTAGTACAGTGCTCTGCACACAGTAAGCGTTCAATAAATACGATTGATGATGATGATGATGATGATACTATCAGTTAAACAGTGGTCTTTTTTGAGTGCAAACTTTGTGCAGAGCCCAGTACTAAGCATTCGAGAGAGTACGATACAGATGGCAGGCAAGATCCTCGCTCTCAAAGAGTTTACCGTCTAATCTCACAAATTACTACTATCCTGAACACCCTCCTCCTTTGCCGGCTCACCCAATCCCCTCCTCCCACCTGCTCTACCCCTGAAGCTGCTTTGGACTAATAAACTCCTTGCCTCTCTATTAGTGAATCAATCAAAGGTATTTATTGAGCATTTATTTTGTGCAGATCATATTAAGTGGTCGAGTACACTAAAGTAGATGCAATCCCTGCCCACAAAGAGTTACAATCTGTGGGGGAGAGTTATTAAAATATATTACAGGTAGGGGGTCACAACAGAGTCTAAGGATATGTGTATAAGTACTATGAGTGTTGTGCTGTCTGACTCTTGCTTCCTAAATGACTCAGTCCAGACCAGCAACTAGTCAGAAACTTCCAGGAGAAGTAGCGTGGCTCAGTGGAAAGAGCCCAGGCTTTGGAGTCAGAGGTCTTGGGTTCAAATCCCAGCTCCGCCAATTGTCAGCTGTGTGACTTTGGGCAAGTCACTTCACTTCTCTGTGCCTCAATTACCTCATCTGTAAACTGGGGATTAAAACTGTGAGCCCCCCGTGGGACAACCTGATCACCCTGTAACCTCCCCAGCGCTTAGAATGGTGCTTTGCACATAGTAAGTGCTTAACAAATACCATTATTATTATTATTCCTTTGACAATATGAAAGTAGCCAATGGGCCGGGTTTAGGAGGAATTGGAGATGAATTAATATATTTAAGGAGCAAGACATTCAAAAGAAGATGAAGAAAGAAGGATAAATGATCTAATTAGGAAGATAAACAAAGGTTACAAAAAACTCATAATGCTCTCTAGCTGGCATTAACAAGAAACTTGTTTTTTTTTTCCCCCAGTCATTTAGGACAGAGTGAAAACAGGCATGAACAAAATGTAATTTACAACTCTTTGATCCTATACTTCAAGAATTGGGATGGGGAGATTTCTATCACCATGCAGTTTAGTGATAATGGAGGTCTCATACCATAGCAGAGTGTGAATGGCTGTCGGGTTCCTGGAGACCGCACTTCGGGTAAGCCAGAGCGCAGAATACAGCCAGTCTCCAATGGGTTCCAGCCAAACCCTAGGCATTCGGGTTCAAACCGGAGGGGATTCCAAGAATCCGCTCCTGCCAGAGGTGGCCTTGAGGGTTTGATATTATCCCCGGTCCTCCCCAGACCTGAAGGTGACGTAGAAATGATGCTGAGAAGGTCGAAAATAAACAGTTCCTAAGGGACCACTCTCAGGGAGCCTGGAAACTGAACCCATAACCTCAAGTCTGGGAATAGTAACAATAATAATAATGATGATAAAAACAATAGGATACTTGTTAAGCCTTTTCTATGAGCCAAGCACTCTACTAAGCTCTGGAAATAGATACAATATAATCAAATAATATAGAGTCCTTGCCTTTCACTGGGTTCACAGGCTAAATAGGGAGAAAAGGTATTGAATTCACTCTTTACAGGTGAGGAAACTGAGGCACAGAGAAGCTAAGTGACTCACCCAAGGTCATACAGCAAGTTATGGGAAGTAGCATGGCTTAGTGGATAGAGCATGGGTTTGGGAGTCAGAGGCCATAGGTTCTAATCCCAGCTCCACCACTTGTCAGCTGTGTGACTTTGGGCAAATCACTTCACTTCTCTGGGCCTCAGCTACCTCATCTGTAAAATGGGGAGTAAGACTGTGAGCCCCATGTGGGACAACCTCATGACCTTGTATCTACCCCGGTGCTTAGAACAGTGCTTGGCACATAATAAGTGCTTAACAAATACCAACATTATTATTATTATTAAATGCCAGGCCTGAGATTAGCACCCAGGTCCTCAGTAAATTATCTCAGTGTCAGGGATCCTTTAGCTACACATCTATGGAGCAAAGCAATGTCCTGAGACCCTCAGAGAAGAAACAGCACCCACATTCATATTTAGCTGTCTCACACTTTTTCTTTAGAAAATTAATCACGGTTTAATTATATTGAAACCTGGAGACAGAATGGAGGATTAAATGGATTATCTACAGAGTCACTTGTTATCAAATATTTATTCACTGGGCATGGAGATAGCGTGAATGGGGTACAAATTATTCAGTGGCAGAGACCAAGGACTGGCTTTGGCCATGTTCCACAGTGAAAAGGGATTACAGTGCTGTCTCTCAAATGCGCCTCAGACCCTTCACAACCTACCTACATTTCTTCTTCCCTTTCATCCCCCTTGCCCTCCCCTCCCTCTTTACTTTCCTCCTACTCTTTTCACTCCTCTTCTATCTCAATCTGTCTCTGATGCATGTTTATTCATCGACTTGGTGCATCCATTTGTCAAACGGGACCATTTCCTCCTTCTCCCGGCAACTGGCCTCCTCCGTTAAGAAGCAAGTTCCACATGGACATGCAGGAGAACAAGGGTGGTGACGGCAAATCGATGCAGATGCTTCAGGGGGGTGTCAGGTCCATCTGATAAGCCTCTCGACCTCCAGCTCTGGCCCTTTCCCTTGGGATGGCATCCCCTGATACCTGACTGGCACTGCGAGGCAGCCACAACAAACAAAATGCAGGCTCCTCTATCCAACCGGACCTGCTCTGGAGTGGCAGCGAGGAAGGATAGAAGCAGAGTTGAGCAGCCTTCACTTGACCCTGTCAATAGGCAGAAAGGTTTCACTTGCCACTCAGGTGCAGTCCTGAGCTGTCAGACAGCCTACACTTGACTGCTCCCTCTCCAGAATATCAATGGATGGGAGATCATTTCGGACACTCACCGTCTTTGCCCCGGGCAGAGGGTTTAGCCCAGAAAGGAAGTTGCTTTTAACAAATGATGGTATCTGTTAATTGCTAATTAAGTGTCAAGCACTGGGGTAGAAACAGATATAAGCAGAACTGGGGTCACATTATCCAAGAAGCACCGTGGCCTAGTGGAGAGAGCACAGGTCTGGGAGTCGGGTTCTAATCCTGGGTTTGTCAAGTGCCTGCTGAGTGACTTTGGGCGAAGTAATTTAACTTTTCTGTACTTCAGTTTCAAATCTGTTAAATGGGTATTCTCTCTCCCCATCAAACAGTGAGCCCCTTGTAGGACAGGGATCAGCCTCCTCTCTGACCTCCCATCATCATCATCATCAGTCGTATTTATTGAGTGCTTACTATGTGCAGATCACTGTACTAAGCCCATCCTCCTGCCTCTCCCCACTTCAGTCTATACTTCACTCTGCTGCCCGGGTAATCTTTGTGCAGAAATGCTCTGGGCATGTTACTCCCCTCCTCAAAAATCTCCAGTGGCTGCCTGTCAACCTACAAATCAGGCAAAAACTCCTCACTCTCGGCTTCAAGGCTCTCCATCACTTCGCCCCCTCCTACCTCACCTCCCTTCTCGCTGTCTACAGGCCAGCCCGCACCCTCCGCTCCTCTGCCGCTAACCTCCTCACTGGGCCTCGTTCTCGCCTGTCCCGCCATCGACCCCTGGCCCACATCCATCCCCTGGCCTGGAATGTCCTCCCTCTGCCCATCTGCCAAGCTAGCTCTCTTCCTCCCTTCAAAGCCTTACTGAGAGCTCACCTCCTCCAGGATGCCTTTCCAGACTGAGCCCCCTTTTTCCTCTCCTCCTCCCTATCCCCCTACCCTGCCTCCTTCCCTTCCCCACAGCACCTGTATATATATTTGTACAGATTTATTACTCTATTTATTACTTGTACATATTTGCTTTTATTTTGTTAATGATGTGCATATAGCTTTAATTCTATTAGTTCTGACGATTTTGACACTGTCTACATGTTTTGTTGTCTGTCTCCCCCTTCTAGACTGTGAGCCCATTGTTGGGTAGGAACCATCTCTGCTGACTTGTACTTCCCAATTGCTTAGTACAGTGCTCTGCACACAGTAAGCGCTCAATAAATAAGATTGAATGAATGGATGAATGAACTGTGTTGGAATGTATTGGATCTTCCCCGTGCTCGACACATAGCGAGCACTTAAATACCACAGCCATTACCCTTTCTCCTTCTTTCCTCTCTTTCCCTACCTCCTTCCTTGATTGCTGCCTCCTTTTCTCTTCTCTGACCACTGGCTGGATTAAGCACACTGAAGACACTTTAGGCATACTCCAGGCACATTAGATTCTAGCAGAGAAAGGGCATGTGTCATGTTTTTCTCCATCATGCCAGCTTCTCTCCCTCATATTTTTCCCATTTGTCTGTTTCAAACCCCACCTTGTGTCTTTGATTCTGGCCCATGATTTGCTGTCCACATGAGACTTGTCCTGATCTGTCCAACTGGGGAGAATCCCAGAGCTTAAGAAGAGGAGGGCGGCAAATAAATGTTCCTGGCTGCCATTGTGAGCGACAGGATCCTCGCTAAATCCCGTTCAGTCTGTGCTCTTTACCCAGACAACAGACTGTGGGTTTAGTGCTTGGATGCTTCATTAACTAATAATAATGAGTCGCTGCCCTTCCCTCATGGGTATTGTAAATGATACAGTGTCAGGAGACACCACTAGAACATGGAATTTCAATGAGGCTGGAATGGGTTGATACTCAAAACATAGATAAAATGCCACAGGTAATCCTTCCCCTGATCTAGTAGGGATGCAGCCAGCCAGCAAAATGACTCACATCCAAAGGAAAACATGCTGGTAAAACAGTCTCAGAATTAACAATTTACCTGCTTGCACCAGTGCATCAGAATTGAGGCTGGGGATGTTGAAATGAGTGCTGGCTTCATTCATTTTACTATCAGTATAACTTCCATAGGAAAAGAGCTGGCTGGTAAAAAAAAAAAATTAAATAAAAATTGTGGTTGGTAGATTTGTTGTGTATAGTTAAGAAACTGGACGAAATGTTATGAATAAAGGCAGCTCCTGGTCCATATCCTAAGGTTATGCTTCTTCTGAGTTTTTCTGCTTTTGCCTTCTGGTTCTGCTCCTGTTCCATGATTCTGCAATGTTCAGACTATAGTATCTTACTTGTTTCCTGCTAGAGGCTTAAAAAGAGGCAAGATTTTTCCTTTCTAGTAATGGACATACACACTCATGCCCCAGTGTCTTCCTGAAATCACACTTCCCCAATTAATCTCTTATCTCATCCCTCTAGACTTTAAACTCTTTGTAGAAAGAGACTGTTTCTACCAAGTTTGTTACATTGTACTCTCCCAAGCACTCAGTACGGTGATCTGCAAACGGTAAGTGCTCAATAAATATGACTGATTGATCTCCCCATCTTATAGCCCTCAACTATTATTTCAGCCCTTCTGGGATTGACCCTGCCTGTTGTCTATCTTCTGGGAGTTAGGAAACCTGAGCTCTAATCTCTACTCTTGTCATTTGCCTGCTGAATGACCTTGAGCAAGTCACTTAAATTCTCTGCGCCTCAGTTACCTCATCTGTAAAATGGGGATTAAGAGTGTGACCCCCATGTGGGACAGGGAGTGTGTCCAACCTGATTAACTTTTATCTACCTCAGCTCTTAGAACAGAGCTTGGCACGTAGTAAGCACTTAACAAGTAACATAATTATAATGTGCCTGCTGGGACTTTGGGCAAGTCTCATCTTCTCCTTGCTCAGTTTCTTCTGTTACAAGATGGGGATTCAATACCTGTTTTCCCTCTCCCTTAGATCATGAGCCTCATGTAGGAGAGAGACTATGTCTGATCTGTCTTGAATCTACACTAACTCTCAGCACATAGTAAGCACTTCAGTATAGCAATTATTATTAGCATACAAACTCATCAATATACCCAGCTGGAGACTGAGCTTCTCATGACTAGTCCTGCAATGCAGGAACCCTTCCCAGTGGTGGGAGAGCTGGACTTTGGTGGCTCAGTTGGAGTAGATTCTGGCCTGAAACAGAAGGTGATATTCCACACTGGGAATGCTCAGTGGCTCTTTGCCCATTTTAACCAGAATTTAGACACCCAAGGCAGGGCAAATAGTTTTGTCTCTGGGACCAGTTCCTTAGGGAAAGGAATGGCTTCAGAGAAACTTTTGATGCCACAGAAAGAAGCCTCAGTCTCCAGTTGGAATGGAAATAATAATTGTGATATTTGTTAAGCACTTACTATGTGCCAGGCACTGTATTAAGCACTGCAGTGGGTACAAGCAAATCAGTTTGCACACAGCCCCTGTCCCACGTGGTGGGGTGGGTCACAATCTTAATCCCCATTTTACAGATGAGGTAACTGAGGCACAGAGAAGTGAAGTGACCTTCACAAGGCCACACAGCCGACAAGTGGCAGAGTGGGATTAGAACCCCTGACATTCCAACTCCCAGGCCCATTATCCATCTACTATGCCATGCTGCTTCTCAGTGGTACTAAGAAGCTGACTGACCTTGAACACTCGATGAAGTCTGTCAAAATGGCCACCTGACCAGCAAATCATTCCCTCGGAACACTAGGGAGTGAAATGCCACAGGGACTGTCAGGTGAAAATGCCAGGGATCAGAGAAGATTGATCCTGAAGTCAGTGCTCATCACACCTTCAGCCTTACACCCACTTCAGCTCAGATGTGATTTGGACATCGAGACCCATCCGGCAAGCTCACCTCCTCCAGGAGGCCTTCCCAGGCTGAGCCCCCTTTTTCCTTTCCTCCTTCCCCTCCCCACAGCACTTGTATATATGTTTGTACAGATTTATTACTCTATTTATTTTACTTGTACATATTTACTCTTCTATTTATTTTGTTAATGATGTGCATCTAGCTTTACTTCTATTCATTCTGATGACTTGACACCTGTCCACATTTTGTTTTGTTGTCTGTCTCCCCCTTCTAGACTGTGAGCCCATTGTTGGGTAGGGACCGTCTCTATATGTTACCAACTTGTACTTCCCAAGTGCTTAGTACAGTGCTCTGCACACAGTAAGTGCTCAATAAATACGACAATGAATGAATGAAAGACTGCCGTCTGCCTCGGCAGCCTGCTGCGGCCTCGAGAATAGGCTGATGCTGTTGAACATGTGCTGAAGGAGTTCACAGTTGAGTAAAGAACTCCCTCAAAAGTCCCAGAATGAAGCAAATCTTGGGTGTCTAAAAATGAAGAAGTTGAGTTGGGCAGCAAAGAGCTTAGGAAATCAATCAATCAATCATATTTATTGAGCGCTTACTGTGTGCAGAGCACTGTACTAAACGGTTGGGAAGTACAAGTTGGCAACATATAGAGACAGTCCCTACCCAACAGTGGGCTCACAGTCTAAAAGGGAGAGACAGAGAAAAAAACCAAACATACTAACAAAATAAAATAAATAGAATAGATATGTACAAGTAAAATAAATAGAGTAATAAATATGTACAAACATGTATACATATATACAGGTGCTGTGGGGAAGGGAAGGAGGTAAGATGGGGGGGGATGGAGAGGGGGACGAAGGGGAGAGGAAGGAAGGGGCTCAGTCTGGGATTAATTTAGGCAAATCCCTGTTCAAGTACAGGGCCTGTCCTGTTTTCTCATCTTGCTTTCGTGTGTGGAAGGCATGCAAGTGTTGAAAGACAGAAATCATAAATTAAGGCTTTCCTTCAAATACTATAATTCAAACTTCTAGGCAGAATACCACCAGTACATCTCTAATTTCCTTTCAGACTGCTAAGGGTAATAGAAATATAGGCCATACCTGTGTTCTAAAATCCTACATTTTGCCTTTCCTACCTTCCTTTTAATAGCTGGTAAATTTCTGAGTCAGAGACAAAAACAACCCTTCCACCAATCAGAGACAGTAAGTGGCTTAACTCCTGATAGGTAGAAAACAAGCTTTGAGATGCCTTACTGCTCTCGCACCTGGAGACCCTGAAGTTGACCCATTTGCAATGAGGACCTGAACTCAACAGGTTAAGCCTGTTTGACTGGGGTCCACAGAATAACTATTCCTTCATCCCAGTAGTGTGGAAGGTCTAAAAAAAGCATCCAAATCTCTCAAATTTCTGTTCCATGACCAATTGAAGTACACTCCGATTCATCCAGCTTGCTGGACAACTCGCTGAGATTTTCCTTGTTGTTTTATGTCTGTGGAGAAAAACAGCTGGAAATAAACAGATCATCTTAATTAAGGCAGACAGTTGGTGAAACCTCCAGCAGCTGAAATGTGCTGTGGAACTGGGTTTGCTTTGCACACCAATTAAGCAGCTCCACTTAGCTTTATCTGACTTTTCAGGCAGAGTCAATGCTTCCTTCCCCATTTTCTGACCAGCCAAGAAGGTTACAGAGAGCAATGCTCCTGCTTTGGATTTACGACTGTGCCTTTCATCAGTGCTTCCAAGGGTGAATTGGCTCAAGCTTTTGGGAAGGGGAATCTTTGTTGTCCCCATCTTAGATCAATCAATCAATCATAGTTATTGAGTGCTTATTATGTGCAGAGTACTGTACTAAGCAAATGGGAGAGTAAAATACAACAAATGTAACAGACATGTTCCTTGTCCACAACTAGCAGTCTAGGAGGGGAGACTGTAATATATAAAAATATATTGTTATAAAATGTATATACTGTTATAATATATTATTTATGTAATAAATAAATTACAGATATGTACATTAAATGCTGCAGGGCTGAGGTGGGGTGAATAAAGGGAACAAAGGAGGGTGATGCAGAAAGGAGTGGGAGAAAAGGAAATGAGGATTTAGTGAAGGCCTCTTGGAGGAAATGTGCCTTCAATAAGGCTTTGAAGGTGGAGAGAGTAATAATCTGTTGGAAATAAAGAGGAGGTTCCAGTCCAGAAGTAAGACGTGAGTGAAAGGTCAATGGCAAGATAGATGAGATTGAGATACAGCCACTAGGTTGGAATTAGTGGAATGAAGTGTGTGGGCTGGCTGGTAGGAGAGTAGTGAGATGAGGACGGAGGGGGCAAGGGGATTGAATGCTTTAAAGCCTACAGTAAAGAATTTCTGTTCTATGCTGCAGTGGATGGGCAACCAATGGAGGTTCTTGGGGACTGGGGAAATGGGGAAGTCAAGACTGAGACAGATTCTTAGATTGAGTGATGGCTGAGACGAGGGTAGAGTTTGTCATTCTAGAATCTCAGCCCTCCATGACTTAGATCATTTGGCCTCACTCTTTTTCACTGCTTGTGCTCAATTCACATCATCCACATTGCCATTTTTATTCTATAAAAATTCTCAATCAATAAGTGGGATTTTTTGAATATGTACTGAATACAAAACACTGTGCTAGTAGTATTAGGCATTTGGGAAAGACAACAGAAGCAAAGCGGATTACTTTACATGATACCTTTTCAACCAGAAAATTCACCTGCCTCTGGGGCACCAGAGATTATAAAATCCTTAAGGACAGGGATTAGATTTTTAATCTTTTTAGTAAGGACTCTAAAAGCCCAGAAAAGTGTATAACAGTCTCTCAAAACAGACTATTAATGGTGATGATAATGATGTTGATGATTGTAAAGGTAAAGATAGAGGAAATAATTAGACTTTAAAGAGCTGCTTTTCAGGTCTAGGGTGCATCCTTACAAAGAGATGCTCAGACACAAAGATGCTGCCAGACAACACTGCTGTATTTTGCCAAAGCCAAACTGGATCAAGAAGGACTTTTGAGCAGTAGAACAAGAAGAAATGATGGACCCCAGAAGCGGAGGGTCAGCAGTGCACACCACTGGACATGTGAGGGGAAGCAGCTTCCTGGAGAGATGAATACGGACTGAAGAAAACTTGAATGCTTGACCTTTTGGTTCCCCTCCTCCTGAGATATGGAGCTGGGGAAGGGTCAGGCCAGTGTTATATTATTTATCCCTTTGAGAAAGCCCAACTACTTGATTAACCAACTATATGGCATATTAAACCAGTAAGGGGGCTGTGGAGCTGGTTGGTCATTCTTGATCAAATTATATTAATGTCTGTCGCCCCTCTAGGGTGGAAGCTTTGTGGGCAGGGAATATGTCTACCTAGTCTGATATACCTTATTCACCCAAGCGCTTAGTACAGTGCCCTGTACATAGTAAGAACTCAATAAGTACCATTATTTCATTGATAAATGACTTTAGAGTTTAGGGGTTTAATTTCTGTCTCCCACTTTTGACTGATTGTAAGCTCCTTGTGGACAGGGATCGTGTCTACCAATACTGTTGTATTGTAATAATAAGAAGAATAATACTTGTTAAGTTCTTACACTTAAGTGCCAAACACTGCATTAAATGCTGGACACAGTCGCTGCCTCACACGGGACTCATGGTATTTTCCCAAGTGCTCAGTGCTGTGCATACAGTAGGTGCTCAATAAAAACCATTGATTGAATATTTTTCTGAAAAGCTATCACCTGGTCCCCATGGAGCCAACAGGACACAGATTGAGAAGACTGACTGGTGCAGCCTGAGGAACCTGAACAGAATATCTCTGGGAGGTTTCCAGCGCTGAGGCAGATTTCACCCTGGAGAACCTTGGCTTCTTTACTCTATAATTAAGATTCCTGCTTCTGGTGTAGTAGAGGGATTGGTGGAGGGTAGGGGGAGCTTTCAAGTGAGTCTTAGCCTGCCCCCTCAGCGTCCTTCTTTCACTAGTTCTAAAATCTCCTTGAAAAGCAAACAAGCCCAAAGAGAGACTACTTACCTACATAGAGAGAGCATGAAACCAAAAGCGAATGAGAGGGCAGAAGAGAAAGCAGGTCAGCAATGGAAGTGGCAGACAGAGAGTGATCTTCGGAGATCTTCAGCAGCCTGCTGAAGATCATTTAAGATCACATAGTCGAGAGAGATAGCATTCACACAACTCCTGCTGCAGACGACCAGAGCTGGATGGAGGGGTTCACTCTGTTTCTTTTCATTTCAGTCCTGAATAATGAACCCTGAGACACCTGCTAATTGGGGATTTTGATTAAGAGGAGAACAGTGAGAACTGCATAATAGTCTGCATTCCAAGAGCAGAGAGCTAAAAAAGTTAAAACCTACCTTCAACCCCCTACTGTCCCCCTACTCTCACATCCAATCTGCTAAAACATACCAATTTTTTCCTCAGAAACATCTTGTGCATCTGTCCCTTCCTCTCCAGACACACAGCCACTACTTTGGTTCAAGAGCTCATCTTATCATGATTGGATCCTTTGATTGGCCTCTGGGGTCCCGTTCTAGAGCTTATTTGGAAGAAATGTAGAGGTCATCATTTGCTCAGTGTGGAGGAGGAGTTTTGGAGAGGGATAACAGTGTTTATTCAACACTAGCAAGACACCATTAATGACAACTGGGGAAGGCCAGACTTTCTGATCACTGAAGATACTCATGAATGCCCTCAAAAAGTGTCCGCTTCAACTCGCTTCTCACAACTCCCTGATTTCTGCGCTTTCAGATGTCGCTACCAGTGCCAGTCAACAAGAGGCTACTTTGCCTGAAATCTAGAAAAGCCTGAGTCAAACCCTGCCTTCTGTAGTGCCCGATTTCCCCACAGAGAGGGAAGCAGGGGGACCTAAAGGGCCCCCCAAAGTCTAAGCAGGCTTGCTTCTGGAGCAGAGGAGAGGAAGTGGCATTTCAGGAGACATCAGCCAACAACATATAGGACAAGAGGAGAACAGGAGATGGCGAAGATATCTTCTGGGAGAAAGCAGCTGGTCAAAATTGACCAGCTGCAGAAATTCAGGAGGTTTTGATTTTTCAGCCAGGGTTATGAATCTCTGTCAAGTCACACCCAGCAGAGACAATGTGATTTGATGTCCGGTGTGGAAGCAGCCAGTTGCTCTCTTCCTCCAGCCGAATGTGGGCGATGCGTTTAGATTCTTCTAAAAAGCTCAACAACCCTGAGTGAATTGACTGAGAAGCTCACTGTAATGTATGGACTTTATATTACACCTGTAGAAAATACCCATTCTTCTTCCTTATACACTCACACCACTCCATCACACAAATACTCACATATAGTATTGTTCTTCGTGTTCAAAGATGGTGGCACTGATGATAATTTTACCCGTGTGTCTGGGGGTTGTTGTGATTGAGGAAAAAAGCACGGGCTTTGGAGTCAGAGGCCCTGGGTTCAAATCCCGGCTCCGCCAATTGCCGGCTGTGTGACTTTGGGCAAGTCACTTTACTTCTCTGTGCCTCAGTTACCTCATCTGTAAAATGGGGATTGACTGTGAGCCCCCCATGGGACAACCTGATCACCTTGTAACCTCCCCAGTGCTTAGAACATTGCTTTGCACATAGTAAGCGCTTAATAAAATGCCATCATCATCATCATCATTGAAAAAGCTGATAACTGACAGACTCTGGCCCATTGTAATAATAATAATAATAACAATAATGGTATTTAAGTGCTGATTATGCATCAAATATTGCACTAAGCACTGGGGCAGATGCAAGATAATCAGGTTAGACACAGTTCCTGTCCCACATGAGGTTCGCATTCTAAGTGGGAGGGGGAACAGGTATTGTATCCCCATTTTACAGATGAGGAAACTGAGGCACAGAGAAATTAAGCAGAGAGAAGTTAAGCAGGTAAGTGGCAGAGCCAGGATTAGAACCTAGGTCCTCTGACTCTCAGGCCCATCCTCTTCCCCATAGGTCATGCTGTTTCCCGTGCAGACTGTAGACACAGAAAGCTTGTTCTTTGCTGCCCTGCCGGCTTTGCTATTTGCAATTCTTTATCGCACCTTGCAATTTTGTTTCTGCTCAAAAAGAGCCACCCTTTCCTGATTTCTGCTTGCCAAGTTGGTCTACTGCCACTATTTACTCCCAACTGTCCACCGCTATTTACACAGATTCTTGCACAAAAATCAGCCTGCAAAGGAATGTACAGGGTTTTTCAAGAAAAAGCAGCTCCATCAAATGTAACCTGGTTCTTTGTGGGGCATCTTTCTCTTGGGGCTCCCTGTACAATTTCTTTTGGATTGATGAAAGAGAAAAATCCAGGCTATAGAGGACTTGGAAACATCCTCCAGTCTTCAGGGGGGATATGAGAGGGGGAAATCGGAACTGAGCCAGACATCCAATCCACAGTCCCTGTTCAGAGAGTGAGCCTGCTCTAAGCTCAGCCCACATGAGGTTCTGCCTCCTCACCACTTACATTTCATCTTTTACCTCTCTACATCTGGTTGGGAGAAGGGGAACAGCAGCAGTAAGGAGTTCACTGTGAAGAAGGATGACAAGGTAATCAAGGGAAAGTGAGGGTGGGAGGGCAGGAAACACATTATTTCTACAGAAATGATTCTCCTCTATATGAAATCTGGAGGTGGGTAGGGCAGACCAGGACAAGGATACTCCTTTTTCTCTCTTTTTTATGGTATTTTTTAAGTGCTTACTAAGTGCCGAACACTTAGGTACAACTAATCAGGTTGGACACAGTTCACGTGGGGCTCACAGTCTTAATCCCCATTTTACCGATGAGGTAACTAAGGCACAGAGAAGTTAAATGACTTGCCTAAGGTCACATGGCAGACAAGCAGTGGCGCTAAGACTAGAACCCAGGTATTCTGACTCCCAAGTCTGTGCTCTTTCCACTAGGCCACACTGCTTTAACTCCCTTCCTTCAACAGGGAGTTAAAAAAAAATCAAAGAGTCAGGGCTCACCTGGACTGAGTGTTCTGTTTTTTTATGAAACTGTTATAAAACGTTAGGCAGCAGTGTCACAGCCCTGGCAAAAGGGCAACGTCTCCAGCCAGAATTGTTTGGAACAATTGGAAGGGGGGCTGGCCCCTCTGCCAATCAATTAATGGTTTTATTGAGTGTTTACTGTATGAAGAGTAGTGTATGAAGGGCTTGGGAGAGTACAATCCAACAAAACTAGTAGGCACATTTCCTGCTCACGACAAGCTTACAATTATAAAATCTGTATAATACCAGGTGAAGGTATCAAACTGGAGGGGAAATTCAATCCCACGTTGAAGAATGGGTCATCATCGTTTCCCTTCTTTTTCTGAGGCAGCTGCCCTCCCACACCACCTCTTCTGTGCCAGAGCTCTCTGTACTTGGGGATTCTGTCACCAGATGTTACCTCCACCTTTGTTCTGCCAGTCAGTGAAAAAGTGTTTACCAAGCATCTGTTCTAGGCTTTGCAGCCTCCCTGACTATGTATAGTTCAGAAACTATTGTTAATTGTGGTAATTGATTATGATAATGGTGGCATTTTTTAAGCGTTTACTATTTGCAAAGCACTGTTCTAAGTGCTGGGGAGGTTACAAGGTGATCAGGTTGTCCCACGGGGGGCTCACAGTCTTCATCCCCATTTGCCAGATGAGGCGACTGAGGCACAGAGAAGTGAAGTGACTTGCCCAAAGACACACAGCTGACAATTGGTGGAGCCGGGATTTGAACCCATGACCTCTGACTCCAAAGCCCGTGCTCTTTCCACTGAGCCACGCTGCTTCTCCCTGAGCCATGTTCAGTGCTTGCTATGTGCCAGACACTGTATTAGGTGCTGGGATAGATATGAGGTAATTGGGTTGGACATAGTCCCTGTCCCACATGGTTGGACACAGTCCCTGTCCCACATTGGGCTCACAGTGTCAACACTAATTTTACAAATGAGGTAACTGAGGCACAGGAAAGTGAAGCGACTTGCCCAAGATCACATAACTGGAAAGTGGCAGAGCTGGGATTAGAACCCAGGTCCTTCTGATTCCCAGGACCGTGTTCTATCCACTAGGTCAAAGATGGGCTCTTGCAGCCTGGGAATTTTGCTCCATAAGGGCCAAGCTGCAGGGAACTCAGGGCTGTTGGGTCTCCAGAGGGAGAAGGTCGGGAGAACAGCTCCAGGGCTATTCCTGGTACCTTCTCTCTCCTGCCTGCCCACAGGTTCCCCCCTCTTTTTTTAAGAGCTTACTATGTTCCAGGCACTGTGCTAAGCAAAGGGATTGATACAAATTAATCCAGTTGCACAGTCCCTGTCCCACATAGGACTCAAAATCTTAATCCCCATTTTAGAGATGAGGGAATTGCGGCACAGAAAAGTGAAGTGTCTTGCCCAAGGTCATACAGCAGACAAGTGGCAGAGCTGGGATTAGAAGCCAGGTCCTTTTGACTCCCAATCTTGTGCTTTCACTGACCTTTCTTCTGTCCTTCATCAGTTTTTATCTGCATCATTTTTTGATGGGGCTAATTTGACCCTTTTGTCCCCCTTGCACAGACATGTTCCATATATACTCACATGCACACTCCCACAGAGCATGCGTGCCCTCTCACAGACATTCAGACATGTTCACATGTACTTACACCCACTGAAATATCAGGTAGGCAAGGTGGGGTTCAGGATGGAAGGGAGATATGACCCTGAGGTCACCTAGGAAGAATGGCAGGGAAGCCCAGCATTGGAGGAGAAGGCTGGGGCCACCAAACCCTCCTGAGAGCCAGTCTTTGGAGACGGTGAGATCTGGGACGTCTTAGCATCTGGGGTTCCCCAGGATTTTTCAAAGCACGCACAGGTCGAAACCTGATTACGCATTTATAACTGTGGTATTTGTTAAGCTCTTATTATGTACCACTCTGTACTAAGCTTTGGGGTCAATGCGAGATAATCAGGTCAGACAGAGTCCCTGTCCCACCTGGAGCTCACAGAGGATGTAGGAAGGAGAACAAGTATTTAATCCCCATTTTACGGATGAGGAAATGGAGGCACAGAGAAGTGTAATGACTTGCTGGAGGTCTCTCACAGCGGTCAAGGGGTGGAGCCAGGAGTCAGTTCCCCCGACCCCCAGGCCCCTGCTCTTTCCACTCGGTCACACTGCTTCCCATTTCAGGAAAAGACTTCCTAAGCATACTAAGGAATATGAATGATATGAATTTTTAACCTTAAATTACAATGAACAGGTTGTCAAACGTGAACCTCTCTCTTGAAAGGAAGAAAAAGAAGCCCCAAAAGGTTAAATGAGTTGTTCATGATTGCACAGAAAGTCAAAGGCAGGTCTAGCAATGAAACAGATGAGCTTCAAATTCTATCCCTTTAGCCAGCTGGTTCTTCCAATTACATCCATTCTTTTCTCCCAGGAACAAACTTTCCAAGGACTGGATTTTCAATTTAGGGAAACAGCAGCCCAAAGTGATACCCTTTGCTTTATGACTGCAAAACTCTATTTCCTATTCCCCCTTTCTTTTGAGCCCAGTAATTTGGACAGAATAATCTATCCTGTAACCCTTCAGTGCTCTCTAACACGAAGTCACCTTACAAGCCTCTGGGTTCAGTAAGCTGCTTCCAACTTGGACATGCTCCGAACTCAGCGACCCTTTCTACATTTCTAGTCTCTCCCATTCCTCTGCTTTCTCCTATTTCTTCATCCTTGTTTCCCCAACTCCTCCAAATATACATCAACTCATTTGGGCCTTCTCTCTTGCCTAGTCAGACATAAGTAGACTGAGCCCCTTCCTTCCTCTCCCCCTCGTCCCCCTCTCCATCCCCCCCATCTTACCTCCTTCTCTTCCCCACAGCACCTGTATATATGTATATATATATATATATATGTATATATGTATATATTTGTACATATTTATTACTCTATTTACTTATTTATTTATTTTACTTGTACATATCTATTCTATTTATTTTATTTTGTTAGTATGTTTGGTTTTGTTCTCTGTCTCCCCCTTTGAGACTGTGAGCCCAATGTTGGGTAGGGACTGTCTCTATATGTTGCCAATTTGTACTTCCCAAGCGCTTAGTATGGTGCTCTGCACATAGTAAGCGCTCAATAAATACGATTGATGATGATGATGAAGTAGGAGCTGCATAACCACAGTGGAGATAAAAACCTGCAGTGATTCCCATGCAGGACAGGGACTGTGTCCAACCAAATTAAATTGTACTCATCCCAGTGCTTAGAGCAGTGTTTGACAAATAGGAAGAGCTTAGCAAGTAACATAAAAAAACCCCCGATGGTTGATGGAGGTTGTGAACATCTTCGAAGAAAGAACGGACAATTCTCTGCCTAGACAGTTTAGGTGTTCACCCCACTGGAGATGGGGGCTGGGCCAGATGACCTCTTATGGCCCCTAGGAGCTCTGGGTTTCTGTGATTCTCTGAAAGCCTAGAAAAAAAGTCGCAATGGGAAGCCCTCCAGAAGAGTTAATTGACTTAGGAAGCCCTAGAAACTGGAATGAAGCCAAGTGATGTGGATTAGAGAACAAAAAGCATTCCGTCATTTTGGTTTGATTTCTCCCCCTTCTTCCCCCTTTATATTTAATCTCTTCACTCAGTTGCAAGTAATCAATGCTAATCAGGTCTTCTGGGACCAAATGAAAGATTAAGTGTTTAGAGGGCTTGAGGAGACTCTTCTGATTACTGAGTGACCTATATCGTCATTTTCACCAAACCCTACCATGGGAAATAGAGACACAAAGGAAGGGTGACTGTTAAGGGTGACCCTGAGTTGTCCGGGAAGGATTAGCCGCGTTAGAGCTGGTACATTGCTCAACAGCTCTGTCTTCTGTCTTCTTGTCTTCTTCTAGACTGTGAGCCCACTGTTGGGTAGGGACTGTCTTTATATGTTGCCAACTTGTACTTCCCAAGCGCTTAGTACAGTGCTGTGCACACAGTAAGTGCTCAATAAATATGATTGATTGATTGATTGATTGATTCTCTGGGATAATGGCTTAGCTTAGGTCTGCAGTCCCCAGGAAGGAGCCCTGCTGGCCAAAGAAATAGCCTTGTGCCCAAACATTAAAAGGGGACTTTGGTGGATAACTAGAGAGTTAATTCCTCATCTTCCCTCTCAGATCCCCTTCTCCACTTCACTTTCACATTCCAGTTGACATCACCACCATCCACCCTAAACCTTAACATTATCATTCATTCATTCAATCACCTACTGTGTGCAGAGCACTGTACTAAGAGCTTGGAGAGTACAATTTGGCAACAGAGACAACCCCTTTGACTCTTCTCTCTTTCAATCCCCATATCTATTCTGTCACCAAATCCTGCCATTTCTTCTTACAGTAATAATAATAACGGCATCTATTAAGCGCTTACTATGTGCAAAGCACCATTCTAAGCATTGGGGAGGTTACAAGGTGATCAGGTTGTCCCACAGGGGGCTCACAGTCTTAACCCCCATTTTACAGATGAAGGAACTGAGGCACAGAGAAGATAAGTGACTTGCCCAAAGTCACACAGCTGACAATTGGCGGACTTGGGATTTGAGCCCATGACCTCTGACTCCAAAGCCCGTGCTCTTTCAACTGAGCCACGCTTCTTCCACAAACTCTCCAGAATCTTCCTCTTCTTCTCCATCTAACTTCTCCACAACAGGTCAGGCACTTTCCCAGTTTAGCTACTGCTTCTGCTTCCTTGCTAACCTCCCTATGTCCAGTCTCTCCCATTCCAGCCCATGCTCCATTCTCCTGCCCAGATCATTTTTCTAAAACTGCATTCTATACGTGCTCCATTCTCCTGCCCAGATCATTTTTCTAAAACAGCATTCTGTACATATCTCCCCACTCCTCAAAAATCTCCAATGGTTTCCCTTCCATTTCTGCTTCTAGCAGAAACTCCTCACCATCGGGTTCAAGGCACTCAATCAACTCTCTCCCACTACAACCACCCAGCACATTTTGCTCCTCTAACATCTATAATAATAATAATAATACTGGTGTTTGTTAAGCAGCAGGCACTGTATTAAGCTCTGGGGTGATTACAAGCAAATTGGATTGGACACAGTCCCTGTCCCATGTAGGGCTCACAGTCTCAATCCCCATTTTACAGATGAGGTAATTGAGGTCCAGAGAAGTGAAGTGACTTGCCCAAGGTCACACTGCAGACAAGTGGTGGAGCCAAGATTAGAACCCATGACCTTCTGACAGTCAGGCCTGCTCTATCCACTGCACGATGCTTCTCCTCATTCTCATCTCTCAACATTGGTCCCTCACTCGCATCCCCTCTCCTGCCTAGATTTCCCTCGCCCTTCACAACCAACAGATCACTGCTCTGGCCCTCACTGAAGCCCTTCTGAAATCACATCTCCTCTAGGAAGCCAGTGGAAAAAGCACGGGCTTTGGAGTCAGAGGTCATGGGTTCAAATCCCAGCTCCGACAATTGTCAGCTGTGTGACTTTGGGGCAAATCACTTCCCTGTGCCTCAGTTCCCTCATCTGTAAAATGGGGATAAAGACTGTGAGTCCCACGTGGGACAACCTGATCACCTTGTATCTACTCTGGTGCTTAGAACAGTGCTTTGCACATAGTAAGTGCTTAACAAATACCATCATTATTATTATTATTATTATTATTAGTGTCTCTTCCCTCCCTTTGTGCCCCCAACTGCCACTTCAGCACTTCTCTACCACCTATGCACTTAGAAACACCAACCTTAGTTCCCTCATCTGTAAAATGGGGATAAAGACTGTGAGTCCCACGTGGGACAACCTGATCACCTTGTATCTACTCTGGTGCTTAGAACAGTGCTTTGCACATAGTAAGTGCTTAACAAATACCATCATTATTATTATTATTATTATTAGTGTCTCTTCCCTCCCTTTGTGCCCCCAACTGCCACTTCAGCACTTCTGTACCACCTATGCACTTAGAAACACCAACCTTCCGGCCCCCATAGCACTTACCTACATATCTTTATACTCTTATTACTTCCTCCCAGCTGCAATTTATTTCAGTGCCTGTCTCCTACTAGACCGTAAACTCCTTGAGGACAGGAACCATGTCTACTAATTCTATTTCATCCTCCCAAACACTTCATACAGTTCACAATAAGTGTTCAACAAATACTATCGATGAATTCTTTAATAATAATGATGGTGGTATTTGTTATGCTCTTACTATGGGCCAGGCTCTGTACTGAATGCTGCACTCCATCCTTCTTCATTGTCTGACCTGTCCACCTGCCCAAGTGGCATGGCATAGTGGATAGAGCACAGGTCTTGGAGTTAGAAGGTTATGGGTTCTAATTCCGGCTCTGCCTCTTGCCTCTGTGTGACCTTGGGCAAGTCACTTCACTCCTCTGTGCTTCAGTTCCCCATCTGTAAAATGGGGATTGAGACTGAGAGCCCTTGTGGGACAGGGACTGTGTCCAATGTAATTTTCTTGTAACCACCCCAGCGCTTAGTATAGTACCTGGCACAGAGCAAGCACTTAACAACCACAATTATTATCATTATTAAGCTGATGAGAAATCAAGCAGTGAATACACTCTGCCTGCCATTTCAATGCCTCTTTGCTTAGTTTTCCCAACAATCTGTTGGTGACAAAAGCTGAGTGGGTCAGCTGTCAGCAGATACTTGTGGAGGGCAGTCTCAAGTGGGCACGTAGTTGATCCCCAAGCTCTACTTGCCCACGAGGCTGAGGAATGGGAAGGGCTCAAGCCCATAAGGCCGAAAAGCCTCCTTTTGGAGGGTGGCAGTGGCCCATTGCCAGCTTCCCCTGTATCCGGCTAGTACTTGAACGCTACCCAGCATGGAGAACCTGCTCCTGGCCAACCAGCCTGGCACTTGTTCTGAGCCCCTCGGTAGGGAACTGCTGCTACCAGGAAAGAACTGAGAAGGAGCCCCATTCTCAGGGTCATCCTTTAGAGATGAAGGGCAGGAGGGTTGGATCAGAATCACAGTGAATACCATCGGGTTTAGCTCAATCAGTCTAAGAGGCTTAAGACCTTTTGGAGCGCTTTGCATGAAAGGGATTATGTAAACATTTATATTGTTATTACTAATATGACTATTAAAGAAAATGAAGAATTGGAAGTCATTTCCTGCCCTCAGCAGTTCAGGCTGGTGGAAATACAGGCATTCCAGGCTGGGGGTGGCATGCCCTAAATCTGCCTGGATTGTCAGTCTTAGTGACATGCTTGACCTGGCTTCGCAATAGCCTAGGCAGGGGCGAGCAGAGGCCAGAGAAGACTCAAAGCCCCAGGGACTGTGGCAGAAGCAAGGAAGTCATTTATCATGTCAGGGCCAGGCAATCAAGAAGCCTGGAGGAAGACGGGGCAGAAAGCAGGAGGGAGGAGAAGAGAGTGTCTGAAGCAGGGAACAGGAGCATGGGAGGGTGGAGATGTGATGGGAAGAAACAGGAATATGAGAAAAGATGTGGCAGAGGCAACAGGGAAGAAAGCAAAGGGGCAGAAGTGAGAAGGGGAGAAAAGAGAAATTGAAAGAAGGGGATGAAAATCAATTTATCGAGGGCTCACTCTGCAGAGCACTGTACTAGGCTCTTGGGAAAGTACAATACAATAGAATTGGTGGACATAATAATAATAATAATAGTGGTGTTTGTTAAGTGCTTACCATGTGCAAAGCACTGTTCCTAGCATTGGGGAGGTTACAAGGTGATCAGGTTGTCCCACGGGGGGCTCACAGTCTTCATCCCCATTTTCCAGATGAGGTAACTGAGGCACAGAGAAGTTAAGTGACTTGCCCAAAGTCACACAGCTGACAATTGGCGGAGCAGGGATTTGAACCCATGACCTCTGACTCCAAAGCCCGGGCTCTTTCCACTGAGCCACGCTGCTTCCCCGCCCTCAAGAAATGTCCAATAGAAAAATGAAAGTGGAGGGAAAAGCTGTTCTTGGTCTAGCTGGCACTTAGTGAGCTAGGATGCCTCCTGATTTCAGTGAGCGTCTCAGAGGCTTTTCATGAAAATCCAGGCAAACAATTTCTCCGTTCCCATTTAGAGCACCAGGAGGGCTGATTTCATTTCAGGAGCAGTGGGGGGACAATAATCATGTGAAGTGGCTTCCATCCTGAAAGCCGAAGATAAGAGAGGAGCAGTGGGCTAACAGTGCTAATTTGACATTTTCAATGGACTGCTTTTCAGGCGATAAAAATCAAGCTACAAAAAAGGACCAAACACATCACAGACTCTGGTAACCTTCCTTTTGGTGCATGCCATACTCAGAGACCTCATGTGAAATGCCAAATGCAAATGCAATACCTTTTCGTTGTCCCTGGGGAGATGAGTTTCAGGGCTGGAAATGGTAGGTTTCCTAAGAGGGGGAAGAACAAGTAAGATTTTGGAGTGGGCAGATAAGGGAGGGGAGAGAGCAGGAAGGTTTGTTTGTTCTATGGTACTTGTTAACCGCTTACTGTGTGTCAAACATTGTTCTGGGCACTGGGGTAGGTACAAGTCAATTAGGTTGAACACAGTCCCTGTTCCTCATAGTGCTCATGACATTAAGTGGGGGGGAGAACAGGTATTGAATCCCCACTGTACAGCTGAGGAAACTGAGTCTGAGAGAAATTAAGTGACTTGCCCAAGGTCACACAGCTAGCAAAAGGCAGAACAATTGGCAGAGCCGGGATTAGAACCCAGGTCCACTAGGCCACGCTGATTCTCATGGTGTTATCTGAAACAGAGGAAGCAGGATGGGTCACTCTTTGGATGCTAAATTCCTAAAATGTGCCTTGGATGATCAACCTCGTTCTGGTCTCTCCCATTGTCAACATCTTTTTTATGGTATTTGTTAAGTGCTTACTATAAGCCAGACACTGTCCTAAGCACTGGAGTAAATACAAGCTAATCAGCTGGACACAGTTCAAGCCCCACATATTATTTTAATGTCTGTCTCCCCCTCTAGACTGTAAACTCCCTGTAAGAAGAGAACAGTTCTACCAACTCTGTCTTATTGCACTCTCCCAAGTGCTTAGTACTGTGCTTTGTTCACAGAAAACACTTAATAAATATAATTGATTGATCAGTTGATCGATTGATCAGGTTGGGACACAGTTCCAGCCCCATGTGGGGCTAATGGTCTAAGGAAATGGGAGAACAAGTATTGACTCTCCACTTCACAGATGAGAAAACTGAAGCACAGAGAGGTTCAGCGACCTGCACGTGGCCACACAGCAAGCAAGTGGCAGAGCCGGGATGACGTCAGTTCCTCTGATTAGAAGGTCCCTGCTCTTTCCAGTAGGACTTGCTGCTTCTCCTCTCCACGGCCCTTCTGAAATCACATTTCCAGGTGGCCTTCCCTGATTAATTTTTAATCTCTCCAGTTTATATGACTCAACCGTCACTTCAGCACTTCCTTTCCACCTAGCTGCTGGAGTGGGGAGGCTAGCTATAATAACAATTATTGGGGCATTTCTTAAGTGCTTACTATGCTTACAGACACTTATAAAGTGCTGGGGTCGATATGAACAAATCGGACTGGACACAGTCCCTGTCCCACGTGGGGCTCACAGTCTTAATTCCCGTTTTACAGATGAGGTAACTGAGGTACAGAGAAGTGAAGTGACTGGCCCCAGGTCACCCAGGAGACAAATGGTGGAGCCGGGATTAGAAACCAGGTCCTTCTAACTTCCAAGCCTTTGTTCTTCCATTAGACCATACAGGAGCTGGTGAAATCGCTGACACTTTTGTACAGGCTCTGTTTGTATTTTCACCTGACTGAGGGAAGCTCTGTTGGGCAGATCTGACTAGGACTGTGGGAAGAGAGTTTAGAACAGTGCTCAGAGCTTAGAACAGTGCTCAGCACTTAGAACAGTATTTTGCACATAATTAGCATTTAAAAAATGCCATCATTAGTAGTAGTATTATTGTTAAGAGAGGCCAGAGCTCAATTCTTAGGGGATTCTAGGGGAGTCATTCACCAGTTTCTCCACGTATCATCTTTGAAGTCATGTCACTCTACCATAGCCTTCTAGGATTTCTTGCCACTTCTCATATGGGAAAGATTGCAGCTCCCTGGTTATAATGTGCATTCCAACACACTTCTCCGTGTCTTTTCTTAATAAAAGCCAACAAGGCAAGTCGATGCAATAATCCCCGCTTGCTATTGTTCTGTTGTGCAGACAGAAGTCTGGAACTGCAAGATTATGGCTCCCTGTGGAATCATATTTCAGTATCTCTTGCATATACATGAAGGCAAAAGAGTTAAGGCCATATACTGCTGAGAATAAGCAGCCCCCACCCACCCTTAGAACCCTTTCAATCTTCAAAACCCTTTGCTATCATTAACTAATTAATCCATACTACACTCTAGGGAGACTAGTGAAGTTTATTAGTGCTGTGTTAAAGCTGTTTACCTAGAGTTGCAGGAGGATCTGGGAAAATAATGCAGGAGTTTCTGGGTGATAACAAAGCTATGGGGATAGGAAGAACAACAGGTTAAATTTTTCCAAGTCGAAATCTCACATCTCTGTCGCAGAGTTACACGATCAGAGTTCTTGATTCTTCAGCTGGGTGACGGTGGGGTCTTTTCATTTTCTCTTGTTCTCCCCTCTCTTGATTTGATATAGCTTCTCATTTGAAGAATGAGAATGAAGAATTGAAGAATGACGAAGAACCACTTATCCTGCCTTGACTACTGCATCTACCTCCTGGCTGACCTCCCTGCCTCCATTCTCTCCCCGCTCCGGTCCATACTTCACTGCTGCATAGATCATTTTTCTAAAAAAAGTTCAATTTCCCCACTCCTCAAGAATCACCAATGGTTCCCCATCCACCCCTGCAACAAATGGAAACTCCTCACCATTGGCTTTAAGCACTCAATCAATTTGCCCCCTCCAACCTTTCCTCAATGATCTCCAACTACATCCCAGCCTCACACTTACTCGCTGTGCCCTGATCTCATCCATCTTGCTACCCACTCCTTTCCCACGTTTTTCCTCTGGTCCGGAGCGCCCTCCCCCTCCATATATGCCAGACCACCACCTTAATTGGCCTTAATTAATGTCATACCTCCTTAATTGACCTTCCCCAGGTAAACCTTCTTTTCCCCTCCTCCCTCTTATC